>NW_021821305.1:0-85182 GCF_901001135.1 Rhinatrema bivittatum
TGTTTTATTTTTGTTAGCAGGCACCTGAAATGCTAGTGCATGTTGAATTTGCCAATCACTGTGCATTTAGAAAGGTGGTCCTGGCTGGAACTGTACACAGTTCAAATATATGTAATGATTGTTGGTAAGTGTATTTTTTAAGTAGCCACACTGGCACAAGTATGTTTACTTTTCCTCCTACTTAACTCACTAGCTCAGCTTTGTAAGAAGGGCTTCTCTGCTTGTGTGTTGTTTTTGTTTGGTGTGAGGAGAGCAGAAAACATCAGATCTTTATTCAATCTACTACAGTCATCTCTTACAGTGCCCTATCCCTATTAATACCAGGAGTGTTGTGATCTTCCTGCACACAGTGCCCTAACCCTGATACCAGTCTGAGACAGCTCCCTCCCTGCATTACTAGTGAGAGGCTGGCTTCACAGACAGGGGGGAGCTGCCTGACCCTCACTCCTGACTTCCCCCATGTCCCAGCTAGTGAATGGTGTGTGGGTGAGGGGGGGGGGGGGGGATGGGGAAGTCTGAGACAGCTCCCTCCCTGCATTACTAGTGAGAGGCTGGCTTCACAGACAGGGGGGAGCTGCCTGACCCTCACTCCTGACTTCCCCCATGTCCCAGCTAGTGAATGGTGTGTGGGTGAGGGGGGGGGAGGATGTGAAGTCTGAGACAGCTCCCTCCCTGCATTACTAGTGAGAGGCTGGCTTCACAGACAGGGGGGAGCTGCCTGACCCTCACTCCTGACTTCCCCCATGTCCCAGCTAGTGAATGGTGTGTGTGGGTGGGGGGGGGGGGGGGGAGGATGGTGAAGTCTGAGACAGCACCCTCCCTGCATTACTAGTGAGAGGCTGGCTTCACAGACAGGGGGGAGCTGCCTGACCCTCACTCCTGACTTCCCCCATGTCCCAGCTGTGAATGGTGTGTGGGTGAGGGGGGGGGGGAGGAGGATGGTGAAGTCTGAGACAGCTCCCTCCCTGCATTACTAGTGAGAGGCTGGCTTCACAGACAGGGGGGAGCTGCCTGACCCTCACTCCTGACTTCCCCATGTCCCAGCTAGTGAATGGTGTGTGTGGGTGAGGGGGGGGGGGAGGAGGATGGTGAAGTCTGAGACAGCTCCCTCCCTGCATTACTAGTGAGAGGCTGGCTTCACAGACAGGGGGGAGCTGCCTGACCCTCACTCCTGACTTCCCCCATGTCCCAGCTAGTGAATGGTGTGTGGGTGAGGGGGGGGGGGGAGGATGGTGAAGTCTGAGACAGCTCCCTCCCTGCATTACTAGTGAGAGGCTGGCTTCACAGACAGGGGGGAGCTGCCTGACCCTCACTCCTGACTTCCCCCATGTCCCAGCTAGTGAATGGTGTGTGGGTGAGGGGGGGGGGAGGATGGTGAAGTCTGAGACAGCTCCCTCCCTGCATTACTAGTGAGAGGCTGGCTTCACAGACAGGGGGGAGCTGCCTGACCCTCACTCAAGCAGAGAAGCCCTTCTTACAAAGCTGAGCTAGTGAGTTAAGTAGGAGGAAAAGTAAACATACTTGTGCCAGTGTGGCTACTTAAAAAATACACTTACCAACAATCAATTACATATATTTGAACTGTGTACAGTTCCAGCCAAGACCACCTTTCTAAAATGCACAGTGATTGGCAAATTCAACATGCACTAGCATTTCAGGTGCCTGCTAACAAAAATAATAAACAAAGAAGTTCTAGTCACGTGAGTGCTGATCATCACATGTCAAGCTTCCAACTGTTTCCATTTCACATCCCCCCAACCATTACCTCAGTGGTAACCTTGGTAACATCAATAGATAAGAGCACAGCCAGCCAATAGGAATACATATTCATTCCTAAGTGACCTTTACTGACCTGGGAAGTGTGAACACTTTGTTTCATTTTCTGTTGGTGTTCATGAGTTTCCAGTTCCATTTCCCATCCCCCCAACCATCACCTCAGTGGAAACCTTGGTAACATCAATAGATAAGAGGGCTGCCAGCCAATAGGACACATATTCATTCCTAACTGACCTTCAGTGACCTGGAAAGTGTCTATTTGTATCATTTTGAGTTAGTGCGCACTAACTCGAGTTAGTGCGCACTAACGGGGAGTTAGTGCGCACTAATCGGAAAAAACGATTTTTTAACGATTTTTCAATGAAATAATCGTGCCAAACACGATTTTCTTCTCCTGCCACACGATTTCTATCGTTAAGACGATATGGAAAACGATTCACATCCCTACTATTTGATTGTAGAGTAACATTGGTCAAATCCATAACTGCCTTCTCCAGGCCTTTTATTGCATGCCACAGCGACTCCAGTGTAAAAGTCTTTGGCAATTCAGCAGGCGTGTACATCCCCAGCAGGGGCCTTTGAACCGTTTCTCCCCCCCCTGTAGTTTCCCCACTCACAATCTCCCTGATAGCATTTTCTTCCTCGTCTGTATTGGCTTGGGGTAAGTTACTCTTCAAAATGTTTTCATTTACAAAAGTTCCAGGTATTAATTGTAATTCGGGTGTACTTACCCCTCCAAGCACAGCTTCAGACGGAATCGTGGAGGGGGGGTTGTCGGAGCGCCGGGACTAAGGGTGACTTCTTCAGCCAGCAAGGCCGAGATCCGCCCAAAATCGGCGTTTGCAGCGGCTGCTTCCACCAGCGTTTTTCCTGCTGTCTCAGCGGCGAAAAACGTTTCAATCCATGTCTGGCCAGCTTCAGAGATCGGCGACGAAGATGAAGCTATCGCCTCTCGAAGCTTGGCTTTTCTCTTTGAATGAGGCATCTTGTAAAGCAAAATTTTCTAGGAAATCATGGAGCGAGTGTGTTTCGCAGCCTTTCAGGCGGCCCCTGTCACAAGGTAAGGGCAAAGGGCCACCGGTGCCATTTTGTTTATTGGCTACCGACGGCCCGAGAGTGGAAGATCGCTTCCGGGACCCCCGCTGGACCATCATGGATTTTAGGCAAGTTTTTTGGGGGGGCAGAGGGTGGGGGGTTGTAAATAACTAAATTTTAAGGGTTGGGTGTTTTGTTTTTTTTTAATAAAGGTGCCCCTCCCCCCCTCCCTAACCCATACAACAAATTTTCTTGGGATTTGGGTCCAACGATTGCACATCTCTATGTTTAAATGCATCATCTTGAAGAAGTTCATAAATCTGAGTGTCAACAAAGATACCTTCTTTTATCTTAGCTTCACTTAACCTTTAAAACTTAGCACCAAGGTTCTTGAAGGCTGCTTTAGTTCTTTCTATGGCCTTGTGCCCAAAAGCAAGTACTGTTCAAACTTAGTCATAGATTCATTCAGAGATTCAGTCAAAGAAGTATATTAGTCATTTCTGGTTAAATTTGACTTCCTTTCCTTCTTAACTCACTTATCTTCTGCAATTCCCAAGTCAATGGTGGCATATACTGACCCAGCAGCATATCTTGAAAACTAAAGCAAATCAACAATATTAAGCATCATTTTCATTCTCAGTGTCATTGGTGTGTGAGTCCTTTGGGCTATGGCATAGTTGATACTGCCCAGTATGCAGGTGAAGCTAGGCCTAAGCTGACAGCAGGTGGACACACTCTTGGCTGGAACTGAGACAAAGACTTCACTTATATCAGCTTCTTCCTCTGCAGGGTGAGCCCTTGGATTCTGAGGCCAGCAGGATGTTGGCAAGTGACCATAGCCACGAAGCAGAGCATGGGTCAGAATAGGCAGTAATCAGGCAGTATCATAGTTCAGTCAAATGGGTTGGCAAGTAGAGATCAGACCAAGGGAACAGAAGGCAGGGAAGTTCAGGAATAAGGACAAAGACAAGGCAAGGCAATATCAAGGACTGGGAAAAGACAAGGAGAAGATAAGGCAAAAGCATGGACTGGAACAAGGCAAGGAAAAGGCAAAGTAAGGATTGGAGTAAGGCAAGGAAATAACAGGATATAATCAACAAGCACTGTAGGAGCAGGATAAGCTGTTGCTGAGGCAGAGGCCGGTTGCAAAAGCCTTCCTTATATACTCATGCAGGATGTGATATCCTTAATCAGTGCCACAGGAAGACCCAGGTGGAGGACCTATAAAGGAGTCCAGAGCTACAGAAAGTTCAGCCAAGTTCTTTGGATGCAGCATGATGCTGGAAGCTATGCCAGAGGAGCTTCAGATTAGAGGTGAGGGACATTACAATACTTCCCCCCCACCACATTAAGTCCCCTCTCCAGGCTTGGGTTTATGGGGAAAGAATTGGTGATTTTTGCATCAGGGTTTGGATGCATGTTTTGCTCGTTAATCTGTGTGCTAGGCTCACACATTATATTGCATCGGCCAATGTCAGGAAATATTTCTTCATGGAAAGGGTGGTGGATGCATGGAAAGTCAAGAAAGATAATGGAATTCAAAAGGGTGTAGGACAAATACAGAGGTTGCCTACTGGCTAAAGAATAGAAATGAAGAAATAAGGTAACTTCTGTTACACCTACAGTTTATATTTCTTCTTGGGGGGTAACCTGCTCAGAGAAGCAGTTACTAGGGATGTGAATCGTTTTAGGACGATTAAAATTATCGTCCGATAATTTTAATATCGTCTTAAACCGTTATGGAACACAATACAATAGAGATTCTAACGATTTATCGTTATAAATCGTTAGAATCGTGAGCCGGCACACTAAAACCCCCTAAAAACCCACCCCGACCCTTTAAATTAAATCCCCCACCCCCCCCACCCCCCCCCCAAATGACTTAAATAACCTGCGGGTCCAGCGGCGGTCCGGAACGGCAGCGGTCCGGAACGGGCTCCTGCTACTGAATCTTGTTGTCTTCGGCCGGCGCCATTTTCCAAAATGGCGCCGAAAAATGGCGGCGGCCATAGACGAACACGATTGGACGGCAGGAGGTCCTTCCGGACCCCCGCTGGACTTTTGGCAAGTCTGTGGGGGTCAGGAGGCCCCCCCCAAGCTGGCCAAAAGTTCCTGGAGGTCCAGCGGGGTCAGGGAGCGATTTCCCGCCGCGAATCGTTTTCGTACGGAAAATGGCGCCGGCAGGAGATCGACTGCAGGAGGTCGTTCAGCGAGGGTTCCTGAATGACCTCCTGCAGTCGATCTCCTGCCGGCGCCATTTTCCGTACGAAAACGATTGGCGCGGGAAATGGCTCCCTGACCCCCGCTGGACCTCCAGGAACTTTTGGCCAGCTTGGGGGGGGCCTCCTGACCCCCACAAGACTTGCCAAAAGTCCAGCGGGGGGCAGGAAGGACCTCCTGCCGTCCAATCGTGTTCGTCTATGGCCGCCGCCATTTTCGGCGCCATTTTGGAAAATGGCGCCGGCCGAAGACAACAAGATTCAGTAGCAGGAGCCCGTTCCGGACCGCTGCCGTTCCGGACCGCCGCTGGACCCGCAGGTTATTTAAGTCATTTGGGGGGGGGGGTTCGGGAGGGGGGGGATTTAATTTAAAGGGTCGGGGTGGGTTTTAGGGGGTTTTAATGTGCCGGTTTTGCGATTTTACGTTTTTTCGATTTTTTACGATTTTTCACGATTTTTCACGATATTTTACCCCCCCAAATGGCAACAATACGATTCCCTCCCCCTCCCAGCCGAAATCGATCGTTAAGACGATCGAGGACACGATTCACATCTCTAGCAGTTACTACCTTTAACGGAAGACTCAGGATAACTTGCATAAAGCAGTAGTTAAAAAGTTGCTGGATAGGCTAGATGGACCATTTTGGTCTTTATCTGCAGTCATTTACTATGTTACATCAATCTCTGTTACATCACTACACCCCTTTTCTAGACAGTGTAACTCTTCTCATCCCTCCAGTCATCTCTGTATTCTTTTCCATTCCAGTTCCAGGCTGCTTCTTCAGGTAGCTACTAGGGATTCCACAGTTACCTCTTTGCCTTCCAGGATCTCATGGCTTGCGGGACCCCCAGATTGAAACTCCGACTGGGACTAAGGTCTAAACCCTGATTTGATGTTTCACTGTAAGGAGAAACACCACTCCTTCCTCAGACCTTTCCTCTTGAGGGGGAAAGCCCTTACAGAGTAGAGGTGTTCTGTCACACTAAATTCTGGTGACTACCTCTGGAACAACACCTGAAGTTTGAAAATGGAATACATACTTTATTTATTTTATTTATTTAAATTCTTTTAATATACCGATGCTCAAGACGAGGTCTTATCGTACCGGTTTACAATGGAACTTGACAGAATACTCTCTCTAGAGGATCTGCTCTACCAACCCTCTTAAAGGAAATACGGCATTATAAATCTACTAGTAATTCTATATAGAACTTTACTATTATT
This sequence comes from Rhinatrema bivittatum, assembly GCF_901001135.1. Classification (NCBI taxonomy): domain Eukaryota; kingdom Metazoa; phylum Chordata; class Amphibia; order Gymnophiona; family Rhinatrematidae; genus Rhinatrema; species Rhinatrema bivittatum. The sequence goes on from NW_021821305.1 coordinate 6,256, forward strand.
TAACATAATCAATGGTCTTTTATTAGTCACAATGTAATCTACTGATTCTTCAACATGTAACCCTAAGGAGTCACTAGATGGCATAGTAGCTCTACACTTTTTGGGCAATGTTTATATTGGGTTTATGTATACTGTTGAAAAGTTAAAACATTGTACTATATTTTACAATATAATAATATTTATTTATATTCCGCTAGAGAAATTTCTGGCCTGGGCAAGTCCAGGTTAAAAGATACCAGGGTGAATGCCTAATGTGGGAGGAGAATTTAGGAGGCCCTTCCTTAAGGGATATGTTTATAGGAGTAGTCAATAAAGGTTAAAAGTTTATCCTATACTTTAACATTGGGAAGATTCCATAGTATGGGTTAAGGACTTGTAAAGTAGGTAGGTGTGTATTAGAAGGGTGAGCAGCAATGTGACTCTGAGCCAATGTCTGTGTGTTAGTGCTATAAAAGAGAGTGTTTGATGAATGGGGTATGAGTGGAGTCCTGGAGGAGCCATGCCAGACAAGTGACTGGAGAAGCATAACATACTTTTCTTTTAGGTATAATCAATTGCTAACAGAGTTTTGAGAGTTGTGATGTGGAGAAGTAAAAAAAGTGTTTTCTCAAAAATCCCGGAAGAGTGACTTTGAGTTGGAGTGCGTGGAGAAACAAGTACCAAGAGAAAGAGTTGTAGAGAACAAGTATGTGATGAGTGAGAAGAAGTTTGGAGTTTGGAATTTGGACAGGAAGTGTGGTGATGGTGGTGGGGAGGGCCTACTGGATCTGGGTTAGAGGTGCCAGGCTGGTTATTTCAATGCATACTTTGGGACCGGCATATCCCCAGGGGAAGGAAGTGCACCATCCTGGAACTGCTCCTGGTTTATAAGGACTGAATTTTTAGCTGCTTCTGATGAGTGACTACTGAACTGTTGGGACTTCTGTAGAGGGGAGATATATATCAAGGATCCACCAAGGGTCCCAGCTTTAATGTTGTTGCGACTACAGGACAGCCCTGCAACTGGCCTCACTCACATTGATACTGCTCCGCCTGTACCATGATGCCATGATGATGTCCATGTGCACACACACCTCTTCCACCTTTGTGAGCCCTGCAGCAGGAACTCATTCAGCTGTGACACCCAAAGATGACATCACAGGAGACTGGATATTTAAACTCTGACTGTCCGGCTCACCAGTGCCTCAGCAATGGGTCTCCTGTCGAGCATTGTCTGCAGTATATGATGCACCTGCCTTGTCCAGTCCAGTCCTGTTCTGCCCTTGTTCCAATCCTACTTCTCGCCTTGCCCTCTCCCTGCCTTGTTCTTACTTGGTGTCCTCCTAATTCTATTTTCAACCTTGCACCTCTCTTCCTTCCCCTTCTTTGCTGATGACCACTGCTTTGGATTCTGATGTTGTCTGATCTCTGCCTGCCCTGACCACTGCCTGGACAAGATGTTGGTTTGATCGCCCGCCCTGTGTTTTATCCTTGGCCTGATTACTGGCTCGCTTGACCACTCCTGACAGAACTCTCACCTAAGTCAGAACCCAAGAGTAGGGGTGTGCAAGGATATAAAAAATGTTTTTGCTTTTCAGGCATTTTGGGGAGTTTATTTCACACAAATTTCAGTTCATAGAATGTTTGATTCATTTAATTTGTATCCAGAAAATGCTGGGGCCAGGATCCTTCCCGGCCTCCACTTACCTGGTCAGTGGGTTCTGCCGTGAGGCCTCAGCTCAAGCTGAAGCCTTGGCTTGCATAGGCTGAGGCCTGTGGTAGGTGCCAAAACCTCAGCTTATGGCAAGGCTGAGGCTTAGGCCTAGACTGGAATTTGGGCCTAGCCCCAATGCTGAGGCCTCAGCCCAGGCCCAAACCCTTGGTCTTACATAGACTGAGGACACACTAGATTAGAGATGTGAATCGGAACCAGAATCGGTTCGGATTCTGGTTCCGATTCACATCGTGGGTTTTTTTTTTCGTCTGGCCCAATCGCTTGTTTTGTTTATCGGCTGCGCCGAGCCGATAATCACAAAAAACCCACCCCGACCCTTTAAAAACTAATCCCTTAGCTTCCCCCACCCTCCCGACCCCCCCCCAAAAACATTTTACCGGTACCTGGTGGTCCAGTGGGGGTCCCGGGAACGATCTCCCGCTCTCGGGCCGTCGGCTGCCACTAATAAAAATGGCGCCGATGGCCTTGCCCTTACATGTGACAGGGTATCTGTGCCATTGGCCGGCCCCTGTCAATGGAGGGAGCACTGGATGGCCTGGTGCCATTTGTATAAAGTTTTTTTGGGGGGTCGGGAGGGTGGGGGGAAGCTAAGGGATTAGTTTTAAAGGGTCGGGGTGGGTTAGGGGTTATTTTGTGTGCCGTTTTTCCCACCCTCCCCCAAAACGATAAGAGAACCCCCACGAACACTATGTAGGGTTTCCTATCGTTTTGGGGAAGCCCCCGATTTCTGACGATTTTGAAAATATCGTATGATATTTTCAATCATCCAAGCCCGATTCACATCCCTACACTAGATCACAGACCCAGGCCCAAGGCCCAGACCAGAGGCCAGGGCCTGGGCCCAGGCCCACCACTGTGCCTGGTTCAAAGATTGGGTCCTGACCCCAGGAACTCAGTTTGGACTCAAGCCTGACACTGGGCTTGACCCAGAGGCTGGATCCCAATGCTGGGGCCTCGACCTGGATCCAGGCTCAATGCTATATATCAAAATGGCACTGTCTGCTGGGGTTAATGCACTTGGAGTTAATTCTGGTATGATTCCAGCAGATGGTGTCAGAGAGCTGAAGAAAGATGACACAGAAGAGGAATTCTGAGGCCCTGGCTCTGGTTCTGGCCTGACCCTGGGCCAAGACCCCAGCATTGTGCTCGGGCATAGGCCGTGACCCCTGCTTTGGGTCTCGGCCTGTGCCTAGGCCTGGGCTCGATGCTTTCATTTAAAATAAATGTCAACGAATAAAGCTTGTTTCATTCTGGGGACTCCTGATTTGTTTTGGGTCCTCTGAATTAAACAAATTGGCTTTTACTTGTTGCATTTTGCACATTCATTTTAAAACCAATGCACATCCCTTCCCAAGGGCTCAACCTGTGGGGGAAGAGGTTGGTACAGGTGAAGCCTCATCTTGCGTCAGAAGGAGTGTATCTGCCTGCTGTTGGTGGGACCTAGTTGGTTCACTAACCAGTTAATACCAATCTAAGCACAGCCTAAAGGGACTCAAATTCCATCATACCAGAAAGAGACTTTGGGGTGGGAAAAGTGTATGAAACTGCCCCGAGGAAAAATGTGGAGACAGACTGTGGGAAAGTGTGCTAGAGCCACAGAGGTTCTTAGGAAGATAAAAGAGTAAAAATGGAAGATAGCAGACTGTGATTTTTTTGTGTTTCTGACCAAGTTGGGAGAGAAGTGACTCTAGAGAAGGACTGTGATTTGAATCAGAATTTGTTGATTGCTGTTTTTTCTTTGACTTATGTCACACTTTTTTGAATTTTACAAGATTCAGAGGGCACACAAAATAATTTCTCTTAGGACTATCTTCTTTTGCCACTTCCCCAATTTTAACAAGTCCCATGGCATAGATTCTTTCTATGGGGAAAGGCTTAACCTTGTAGGCTCTGGGCGGTGAACAGGAGTCCTTAAGTGTTCTACTGTCCCCTTTGGAGATGTTAGTGCTGTAGAAAACAGGCAGCAGAACACAATGTGGTGTGTTGAAAAGAAACTTTTTCTTTGATTTAGAAGAATTAAAATAAATGTCCAATCAATATATTACTTAATTCCTCAAATCTGTGTTTCCCCGTGGTCTTTCAAACTGGACTAATCTCCTTTTTCCTCTGTGCAGGTGTCCTTTTCACTACTCCCTGGTAGCCTTACATCCCCCTTAAAAATCTGAGGGACAAGGCTCCCAGCTGGGAAGGGAAACCTATTGAGGGGATCCCCTTTCTCTTGAAAACGATTGTATCTGCAGTCTACCAGAGTCCCATTTGTCTCAGCTTGCGTCTTGCTTTCCCCAGGGTGGAAAGTCGATTGTGGTCTCCAATTTGATCTTGGATTCTTCTCTTCTGGACTCCATCTGTAGTTTTACCTCTTAGGGAAAAAGGTCCTTCTCTGGATACCACTTTCATAGCCCTGCCAAACAGCGAGGAGGGGTAGGAAAAAAACAACCCTCCTCACCAAAATCTCAGACTCACCACTAGGTATTTATAGCTTTCCAGACTGTAGTCCTCTTACAGATGAGAAAGGTATAAACACAGTCTTCTCCCTCCTGTCCCTTGGTTATGGGGTTGACTCACCAGCAGAACAGGATTCCCACCCGGGCTCAACCAAAACTGAGAAAAAACTTCTTGCAAGGAGTGAAGTGGAACTGAGCAACTCCAAAACTACATACAATTCAGAAATATAAATCAGCTACTACTCAGCAAAATCCAAAACTAAACTGACCATATACACATAGGGCCATATAGACATAGGGCCAGATTTAAAACATACGTGCAGGCGTACATTTGTGTGCGCAACCCGGCGCACACAAATGTATGCCCGATTTATCACATGTGCACGCAGCTGAGCGCATGTTATAAAATCAGGGGTAGGCGTGCGCAAGGGGGTGCACAAGGGGGTGCACACTAGTGCAAATTGCGCATGCCGAGCCCATGGGGAGCCCCACTGGCTTTCCCCGTTCCCCCCACCTTCCCCTCCCTGTCCCACCCCCAGCCCTAAAGAAACCCCGTACCTTTTTTTTGGAAGTTACGCCAGAGGCTGGAGTCCTTGGCCACGCCTCCCGGACCGCCCTCGGACTGCCCAGCCATGCCACTGGACTGCTCTGCCCCCGGCCCGCACCCTGCCCTGCCCATTCAGAAAAGCCCCAGGACTTTACACGCATTGCCAGGCTTTACACGCTTTACACGCATTGCCAGGCCTTTTGAAAATAGGCCCGGCGAGCCAAGGCAGGCTACATGTGTAAATCCATCTAGTGGGAGACCAGAGGATCTCCATACTTAACTGTTTTAATTTTTGGAGCATAAGTGAAGTATGGACATTGGAATTTTTGGACTTTAAATTGTATTTATTTTTTATTTATTGTTTTTTTTATACCGATGTTCATAAAAAAACATCACATCGCTGTACAAACTTATTAGCAAATGCACAGTTAAAAGCATTTGAATAAAATAAAAACAAAGTATGAAATACATAAAACCCTTAATAAAACATTATAATACATAAAGTATTTATTTATTTTTTATTTAAAGACTTTTCTATACCGGTATTAGTGGGGACATCATACCGGTTCACATTTTGAACAGCAGGTTTGAAAGCACATATTAACAGGGAGTAAGAAACTGGGAGGGGGATCACCACAAGTGCAGAGTAGAAATGTAACGTAACAACAGGCAAACACAACTCCTTAACATAAGGAAACTGGGATTGTCGATATGGGGGACAATATAGCATCATAGTAAAAAAATGTAATGGGTAAACATTTTTGCATGTTAAACCTTTGAGTGGGAAAGAGGCAGGTTAGGTAGCAGGGGGCAGAATGGGGTGGGGAAGATTAATCTGGATATGCTCATTTAAACAACCATGTTTTTAACTTCTTTTTAAATTTGATGGAGCATGGTTCGAGGCGAAGGTTTGGAGGCAGGGAGTTCCAGAGTGAAGGGCCAGCGATCTCCTGCACTCGGGCCATCGGCTGCCAGTAATCAAAATGGCGCCGATAGCCTTTGCCCTTACTATGTCACAAGGGCTACCGGTGCCATTGGTCAGCCCCTGTCACATGGTAGGAGCACAAGATGGCACTGGCCATCCAGTGCTCCTACCATGTGACAGGGTCCGGCCAATGGCACGGATACCCTGTCACATGGTAAGGGCAAAGGGCCATCGGTGCCATTTTGATTAGTGGCAGCCGACGGCCCGGGAGCGGAAGATCGCTCCAGGGACCCCCACTGTACACCAGGTACCTGTAAAAGTTTTTGGGGGGGTCGGGAAGGTGGGGGAAGCTAAGGTATTAGTTTTAAAGGGTCGAGGTGGGTTTAGGGGTTATTTTTGTGTGCCGTTTTTCCCGCCCTCCCCCAAACGATAAGAGAACCCCCACGATCAATATCGTGGGGTTTTCCTATCATTTTGGGGTAGCCCCCGATTTTAGATGATTTTGAAAATATCGTCTGATATTTTCAATCATCCGAAGCCCGATTCACATCCCTAGTGGACATACCAGAGGGACTATGGAATTGGGGGGCAGATAGTTGGGAGGAGAGTGGGTACTCAGAGAGATAGTGGGGGGTGGACCAAAGCAGGAACATTGAGATGGGAAAAGCTGAGACTCAGACATTGACTGAACATATGGGCATAGGGATAGTGGAATTTTCGAAGTTAGGTGGATATGACTGGAGGGTGTGAAATGGGCAAGAGGTATGTGAGGGTGTGAGATGGGATCAGAGAAAGGGGCTGAAGGGTGGAAAAGGGTTGCAAGGAAGTGTGAATGCAGTGAGAGGCAGTGGAAAAGGATGTTGGATCTATGAAGAGAATGGGAATGGGGCTAAGGAGGCATAAAAGATGGTACTTGGAGATGGGGTGGGGTTAAAAAAGGGGCTAGAGGCAGAGAAAGACATGAAAAACAGAGATGAAATAGTGCTGAAGAGAGGATTAGAGACAGAGGAAAGTAGCTAAGGATTGGAGAAGCAGTGAGGATAAAAGTGGAAATAGGGTACTATGGGTTGGGAGAATAGGAGACAGGAGAAGGACACAGAAAGCCAGGAGACAGACTGAGAAGGAGGTAGGAATGGTAGATGGAAAGGTGAGGGGAAGAAGAAGGGGTGAAATCTAGCTATGAGTGGCTAGAGCAGAGCTTTCCAAACTGTGTGTCGCGACACGTTAGTGTGTTGCCTACAGTGTGTAGGTGTGTCACGCAAGCCCCAGTCAAAATAACCCGCTCCCCCTCCAGCGATTAACTTTTTTTTTTCAGTTCATGGGTTGCTTATTATTGGGCGATTTTTGCTGTCAATCATGGTTTTTTTGGGCTTGGTGGGTGGGACTTGAGCCCCAGCTGTCCCTGTCATTGGCTGCTGCTGCCGATGAGGCCTGGCCACAAGGAGTACTGACCGCAAGCAACAGTGTCTGGTGATCCTGGAAGGTGTTATGCACCATGGCAGCTTGAACCCTGAAGGGAGGTGAAGCACTTAACTGGCAACAATCAAAAAGAAGAGGTACATGAGTGTGGGGGCCAGATATGTGCTGGGGGGAGAGAGAGATGAGTGTGTGGGGGCCCAAACATTGTGCTTGGTAGGGGAGGAGAGAGATTGAGTGTGGGGTGGACAGACATGTGCTTGGGGGTGAGAGAGATGTGGGGGGACAGACGTGCTTGGGGGGAGAGAGATGAGAGTGTGGGGGACATACATGTGCTTGGGGGGGAGACAATTTGGGGGGGAGACAATTTGTGGGGGGGAGACACTTTGGGAGTAGGGGTGTGTGGGGAACAGACAATTTGTTTTATCATTGTTACTCAAATTATAACAATAACATTAATCTTGGATTATATATTTTTATATAAATGAAAGGTTTTTATGAGATAGGTTGTGTCGTGAAACATTTTATTTATGTATATATTTAAGGAAACATACATAAATTGTCAAAATACGTTTTGTTCGTTTAACCTTTAACCTCTGGTTGGTTTGCTAGAATTACTGTGTTGTAGAGATGTGAATCGTGTCCTCGATCGTCTTAACGATCGATTTCGGTCGTGGAGGGGGAGGGAATCGTATTGTTGCCGTTTGGGTGTGTAAACAATCGTGAAAAATCGTTAAAATCGTGAGCCGGCACACTAAACCCCCCTAAAACCCACCCCGACCCTTTAAATTAAATCCACCACCCTCCCGAACCCCCCCAAATGCTTTAAATTACCTGGGGATTCCGGCGGTGGTCAGAACGGCGGTGGTCCGGAACGGTCCCCTCAATAGAATCGTGTTGTCTTCAGCCGGCGCCATTTTTCAAAATGGCTGCCGCAAAATGGCGGCGGCCATAGACAAAAATGATTCGACGGAGGAGGTCGTTCCGGACCCCCGCTGGACTTTTGGCAAGTCTTGTGGGGGTCAGGAGGCCCCCCCCAAGCTGGCCAAAAGTTTCCTGGGAGTCCAGCGGGGTTCCGGGAGCGATTTCTTGCCGCGAATCGTTTTCGTACGGAAAATGGCGCCGGCAGGAGATCGAGGTGCAGGAGGTCATTCAGCGGCGGTCCGGAACCCCCGCTGAACGACCTCCTGCAGTCGATCTCCTGCCGGCGCCATTTTCTGTACGAAAACGATTTGCGGCAAGAAATCGCTCCCGGAAACCCCGCTGGACTCCCAGGAAACTTTGGCCAGCTTGAGGGGGCCTCCTGACCCCACAAGACTTGCCAAAAGTCCAGCGGGGGTCCGGAACGACCTCCTCCGTCGAATCGTTTTTGTCTATGGCCGCCGCCATTTTGGGGCGGCCATTTTGAAAAATGGCGCCGGCTGAAGACAACACGATTCTATTGAGGGGGCCGTTCCGGACCGCCGCCGTTCTGGACCACCGCCGGATCCCCAGGTAATTTAAAGCATTGGGGGGGGGGCGTTCGGGAGGGTGGGGGATTTAATTTAAAGGGTCGGGGGTGGGTTTTAGGGGGTTTTAGTGTGCCGGTTTTCCTGCCCTCCCCCTTCCCCCGATTTACGATTTTTTAACGATAAATCGGGGGAATTGGTATTGTATCGTGGCCCTAACGATTTTTTTGACGATTTAAAATATATCGGACGATATTTTAAATCATCAAAAAACGATTCACATCCCTACTGTGTTGTGAAATTGTGTTTGTCTAAAAAAATGTGTCACCAACATGAAAAGTTTGGAAAGCTCTGGGCTAGAGGCAGAAAAAAGAAATGAAAAAAAGAAAGTGAAAGATAAATCTTGGAGTCGACTGTAGAGGAAGAAGTCAAGATAGAAGAAGAAATGAAAAATGGAAAGGATAACCTCGACAAGGTCATAGGGCAAAACAGAAAAGAGAGATAGGGATCAACAAAACTAGAAAAATAAGATGTCCAGACAACAAAGGTAGAGGAAAGCATTTTATGTTTAGTTTATTGATTAGACTATGGCTGCTCTAGTTAAATATGCATCTCCTATCCTTTCATTTTGCTCAGCAAAGGAGGAAATACATTATTATTTATTTAATTAATTAATTAATTAATTAATTAAAGATTTTTATATACCGACATAAACTCTGAGTATCACATCGGTTTACATAAAACATAAACTTGGCATAGTAGCACTTTACAGGGAACTAGCCATATAAACAGGTATCTTGCAAAAGAATAAATACATTTCTGTTTGACTTGTCCAATGTTGTACTGCATGTGAAGTCTGGCTTCTTGGCCCTGCCTTTTCAGTTTTTATTTGCACATTTCTATTTCTGATCACTTACTCTGTATTGGTGAGAGTCTGTGTTCTTTACGTATGGCTGAAGTAAGGCATACTGCTAGTATGTATTTTTTTGTATAGGAATTAATATTAGGAATGGGCATTTGTTTTTTATGAAATAGACCATCACAATACAATTGTCAATTTTTTCTCATGGGGGGTGGGGGGTGGCAGAAAAACAAAGGAAAAATCACCAAAATTTCTTGCAAAATCACTTTTTCATGTTAGTGTGTGAAAATGCTGTAATCACTCAGTAACAGATGTACTGCACAGTAAGTGAAAGTACTGCATGGTACCTTGAGCTGTTGTACTGTAATGGGAGTTACCACGCAGAAACAGTAAATGTTACAATTTAGATTACAAAGTTTCATATGGGGGAGCAGTTCGTTAGCTAGAGATAAGGTTTGGCATTCTCATTGACTGTCTCCTTAATTATGGGTTTGTGTTGCGAAGATGACAAGGTTGTGTGTGTTGGGTGATGGTGAGCCACCTGCCACATTGCTTGGTTACAAGGATAAACTAACAATAAGGTGAAGAAGTTAGCAGCAGCATAAGCAAAAAACATGCTCAGCAATTGCATTTTTTAAATTTGCCAATCCCTGATTGTTATGGCTCTAGTTCAGATGGAGCATAGGGAACACCACCCTCGGAGTGACACAGGACGGCATTACAAAGCTGAAGCAAGGCTTGGACAGGCTGGTGAGGCTGAAGTAAGGTTTGGATAGCAACAACATGCAGGTAAGGACAGGAACAGACTAAGACAAGACATGACAGGATGAAACATGGACAAGACAGAACATGGAACATTCAGGCCTGAAGGCAGCGATACAGGAAGGCCTCGAGGGACAAGACAAGGAGAGGCCTTGATAGGCCACAGAGCAAGGCGAGGCCTAGATAAGCCAGAGGTCAGGGGAAAGCCTAGAAAGACCACAGAGCAAGGTGAGGTCTATATAGGCCAGAAGGTAGGGCAAAAGGCAAGAAGGCCCAAAAATTGCAAGGTAAGGGTCAGAAAGCCCGGAGGCCACAAGACAAGGCAAGGCCAGGAAAAGGTCAGAAGACCCAGAGGCCATGAAGCAAGGCAAGGAGCAAGAAGGCTTGGATGCCACAAGGCAAAACAAGGATAGGTCTGGGGAGACTGCAAAGCAAGAGTGGCTAGGGCAAGGAGCCAAGGTTGACTCGATGCGGAAGAATTTTGGGCTTGGTAAAGCAGGGATATGCACGGCTGGAGTTTTGATTTGGTGCAGAGAGGGAGGAGGAGCTTAGTCAGCCTGGAGAGTATGCTCATTGAGGTCCCCTCATAGAAGGGAGGCTGCAAGACAGGCTGAATCATGAGAAAAGGGATGAGAAGGCAAGAACAATTCTGAGCAGGGCTCTGCTGGTAGGGAGATGCCCTAGTCAGGGTACGGTGGGGCTGCATAGCAGCTGAAATTGTAACACTGGTATTTTGTGCATATACTTTGATTTCTCCAATCCTGCTTCATTTGTGTATGAGACAGAGGTACTAGTTGGTGATTGATGCAAGTGTGTTTGATCCAACCAATCAAGTGGTCATTTCACCCCACATTTTTTTTTACTCAATATCAGATCAGTAACTGCTTGTCATATAGTTTGATTCTTTCCTTTGTGGAAATTGAGGAGACAACAGTTCTTTGGTCATTTGAATGTCTTTGTAAAGACAACAAATTTCAAATTATTAATCTTCATCATTGTTTCCTGCAGCAAGTGAACTGATTGATGTTGATGGTAGACTTACTGTCAGTCTTGGGAGGAAGTGGAAGCTAGTTAGCCACCAGTGGCCACCTCCAGTAGCAGCAACTAGTGACATCCAGTGCCTGTCTGCCTGTAAAGTAGGGGATGGAATGTCTTTCTGAGCCTGGCATCTGCTGCTTCTCTTTGTAGGCTGAGTGAATGAGCTGAACTGCTCCTTTAATAGCTTTATAATCTAATCTGTTTCAGTTTTAAAGGTTCACTGGCTGGTTGCTTTTCTTGCTTATGCTGCTTATGCTTACAATGTCTTTGGCCTTACTGTGAGATTGTTTTCACTGTGTGTCTCTGTGGCTTGGCACTTTTTCACTGGCCCACTAGTCAACTGACCTCTGTAACAATAAATTCTAACTGTACTCCTTCTACATTACAGTGCAAACATTAATGTTTGGTGTGTGTGAATGTTTGCCACTATAAGCAAATAATAATAGTATTACTTTATTGCAAGTAGCAATGGCAGTGCTGAGTCTGAATGCATTTCACTAATATCTCTCATTCAGTCTGCTGTATTGTAGTGCTGCTAGAAGTGGATTGGATTTTCAATGCTAGTCTTTCACTACAGCAACCGTTATCATGGTGCTGTCTGTCAGGTGTTAAAATATGGTAGTACTACTAGCAACAAAAATACTGGTACTGGTATTTGCAGTGGCACTAAAAAGGCTAAGCATATCAACAGCAATGCTAGCAGTGGCAACAGGTGCACCAGGAACCTGAAGATCAGTCCCCTGTCCCTAACAAGAAACAATGCCTATTTGGGAAGGGAAAGAGTGATGATCCTAAAACTTCTGAGGATAGAGATGAAGGTTCCTTGCAGGCTCAGGTCAGCAGCAAGAAAGGAAGAAAACCTGAACAACATGAGGGGCAGACAAAGGCCAAATCTGTGCTGCGCACTTTATTCAATGATCAGTGCTAGATAAGGTCTTGGATGCAGATGATGATTTTTCAGATGAAGAAGATGATGAGTCTGACTGTGAAGAAGAATCTGATAAGGATTTCCAAATATCTGTGATTTTGCTGCTATTGCTAGCAAAGTGATGGCGACTGAGGAAGGGTGTGAGGGTTTAACTGCTGCTAGATTGCTGAGGAGGAGGGGAGGAGACCAATGGCAATGATAATATTACTATTACTAATAATGGCAATGAAGTTGCAGCAGATGTTTGCCCCAGTGATGGCGACTGAGGAAGGGTGTGAGGGTTTAACTGCTGCTAGATTGCTGAGGAGGAGGGGGAGGAGACCAATGGCAATGATAATATTACTATTACTAATAATGGCAATGAAGTTGCAGCAGATGTTTGCCCCAGTGCAAAAACCAAGTGCAACACTCCTGTACTATCTGATGATCATCAGCCAGTGGCAGTGACACTACTAGGGATGTGAATCGTGTCCTCGATCGTCTTAACGATCGATTTCGGCTGGGAGGGGGAGGGAATCGTATTGTTGCCATTTGGGGGGGTAAAATATCGTGAAAAATCGTGAAAAATTGTGAAAAATCTAAAAATCTAAAAATCGCAAAACCGGCACATTAAAACCCCCTAAAACCCACCCCCGACCCTTTAAATTAAATCCCCCACCCTCCCGAACCCCCCCCCCCCAAATGAGTTAAATAACCTGCGGGTCCAGCGGCGGTCCGGAACGGCAGCGGTCCGGAACGGGCTCCTGCTCCTGAATCTTGTTGTCTTCAGCCGGCGCCATTTTCCAAAATGGCGCCGAAAAATGGCGGCGGCCATAGACGAACACGATTGGACGGCAGGAGGTCCTTCCGGACCCCCGCTGGACTTTTGGCAAGTCTCGTGGGGGTCAGGAGGCCCCCCACAAGCTGGCCAAAAGTTCCTGGAGGTCCAGCGGGGGTCAGGGAGCGATTTCCCGCCGCGAATCGTTTTCGTTCCGGCGCCTCGCTGAACGACCTCCTGCAGTCGATCTCCTGCCGGCGCCGGCGGCGAATCGTTTCCGTACGGAAAAGGGCGCCGGCAGGAGATCGACTGCAGGAGGTCGTTCAGCGAGGCGCCGGAACCCTCGCTGAACGACCTCCTGCAGTCGATCTCCTGCCGGCGCCATTTTCCGTACGGAAACGATTCGCGGCGGGAAATCGCTCCCTGACCCCCGCTGGACCTCCAGGAACTTTTGGCCAGCTTGTGGGGGGCCTCCTGACCCCCACGAGACTTGCCAAAAGTCCAGCGGGGGTCCGGAAGGACCTCCTGCCGTCCAATCGTGTTCGTCTATGGCCGCCGCCATTTTTCGGCGCCATTTTGGAAAATGGCGCCGGCTGAAGACAACAAGATTCAGGAGCAGGAGCCCGTTCCGGACCGCTGCCGTTCCGGACCGCCGCTGGACCCGCAGGTTATTTAACTCATTTGGGGGGGGTTCGGGAGGGTGGGGGATTTAATTTAAAGGGTCGGGGGTGGGTTTTTAGGGGGTTTTAGTGTGCCGGCTCACGATTCTAACGATTTATAACGATAAATCGTTAGAATCTCTATTGTATTGTGTTCCATAACGGTTTAAGACGATATTAAAATTATCGGACGATAATTTTAATCGTCCTAAAACGATTCACATCCCTAGACACTACTACCACTCCTATTACTTCTTCGACTAGTACTACTTGTAGTACCACTACTAATGCCTCTAATACAGTAACTAAGCAGCAGTTTAGGCATACTAGAAAGAAATCTCAGATCTGGAGTCACTTTCATGTGCCTACTGATCAGAGGTTTGCAGAATGTATCCACTGTAAAAGAATTGTGAGCAAGGGAATGATAATTGGTCACCTGTCTAACAGCAGCAAGAAATATTCCATGGGAAAGCAACATAGAACATTCTTGCTTGCAGAAGAGGCTGTACATGCTGCTCATGCTCATGCCCCTGCATGAACTACAACAAAAGAAAAGTCACAGGAGCCCTAATGCTTCTCAGGTACTGTGCAACCTCTTCCCCAGTGGTGACATCAAGCTACCAAGGAGCAGATGGGGTGGTGTCCCACTGCACTGTCCTGGTGCAGGAAGCAGGCATCATCTAAAGTGATTACACGGCAGTTTGGTGAAATGATTGCTTTGGGTAATCAGCTACTGCAGGTGGTGAGAATGTGGGGTTTAAGTGGCTGATCTACTTCTTTGTCCCCTATTATACATTTCCTTCCAGAAGGACATTTATCGATTGTGTGATTCCTTCCCTATACACACAGTGCTGTGCTCAATTGCAGACTTTGCTGCAAAGGGGAGGAGCATCCATCTCACTACTGATATATGGATTAGTATGAATGCAATGCATGCCTGTTTGTCACTAACAGCACACTGGTGGGAAATGGATGAGACATTAGCTGAAAAAAGCACCTCTAAAAAAGGGAACTTCTGCAGGATACTGATGGGTCATGCAGCACAGTCAAGTACTAGATAAGAGCCATACCTCAGAAAATATATTGAAGGTAATACAGGCGATGATAGAAGAATGGCATGGGCTAGTAAGAAGCAGTGAAATGGATACAGTTTTGCCTGGATATTTCATTACTGACAATGGTGACAATATTACTAAGGCACTAGCTGATGGAGGATTCAAGGGCATCTGAAGCTTCACCAACATGCTGCACCTGGTACTGAGAGATGCTTTGGGGCTTGGAGGCAAGAAAGGTTGCAGCCAAGTCCTGAAGCGGTTGATCCAGGATATATCTATATCTACTGAAGAAAATAGGATAAAACATAAGCATTGTCAAGTTACGTGTAAAACATTGATAAGACAGGTGAAGAGAGAATTTGAAATGAAGTTGGCCATAGAGGCAAATACTCATAATAAAAACCATTTTAAATATATCCGTAGCAAGAAACCTGTGAGAGAGTCAGTTGGACCATTAGATGACCGAGGGGTTAAAGGGGCACTTAGGGAAGATAAGGCCATTGCAGATAGATTAAATGAATTCTTTGCTTCTGTGTTTACTAATGAGGATGTTGGGGAGATCCCAATTCCGGAGATGGTTTTCAGGGGTGATGAGTCAGATGAACTGAACCAAATCACTGTGAACCGGGAAGATGTAGTAGACCAGATTGACAAACTAAAGAGTAGCAAATCACCTAGACCGGATGGTATGCATCCTAGGGTACTGAAGGAACTAAAAAATGAAATTTAAAATTTAAAATTTGTAACCTATCCTTAAAATCATTCATTGTACCTGAAGACTGGAGGGTAGCTAAGGTAACCTCAATATTTAAAAAGGGTTGCAGGGGCAATCCGGGAAACTACAGACCAGTTAGCCTGACTTCAGTGCCAGGAAAAATAGTGGAAAGTGTTCTAAATATCAAAATGACAGAACATATAGAAAGACATGATTTAATGGAACAAAGTCAGCATGGCTTTACCCAAGGCAAGTCTTGCCTCACAAATCTGCTTCACTTTTTTGAAGGACTTAATAAACATGTAGATAAAGGTGAACCGGTAGATGTAGTGTATTTGGATTTTCAGAAGGTGTTTGACAAAGTTCCTCATGAGAGGCTTCTAGAAAAAAGTAAAAAGTCATGGGATAGGTGGCGATGTCCTTTCATGGATTACAAACTGGCTAAAAGACAGGAAACAGAGAGTAGGATTAAATGGACAATTTTCTCAGTGGAAGGGTGTGGGCAGTGGAGTGCCTCAGGGATCTGTATTGGGACCCTTACTTTTCAATATATTCATAAATGATCTGGAAAGAAATACGACGAGTGAGGTAATCAAATTTGCAGATGATACAAAATTGTTCAGAGTAGTTAAATCACAAGCAGATTGTGATAAATTGCAAGAAGACCTTGTGAGACTGGAAAATTGGGCATCAAAATGGCAGATGAAATTTAATGTGGATAAGTGCAAGGAGATGCATATAGGGAAAAATAACCCATGCTATAGTTACACAATGTTAGGTTCCATATTAGGAGCTACCACCCAAGAAAGAGATCTAGGCGTCATAGTGGATAACACATTGAAATCATCGGTTCAGTGTGCTGCAGCAGTCAAAAAAGCAAACAGAATGTTGGGAATTATTAGAAAGGGAATGGTAAATAAAACGGAAAATGTCATAATGCCTCTGTATCGCTCCATGGTGAGACCGCACCTTGAATAATGTGTACAATTATGGTCGCCACATCTCAAAAAAGATATAAATACGATGGAGAAGGTACAGAGAAGGGTGACCAAAATGATAAAGGGAATGGAACAACTCCCCTATGAGGAAAGACTAAGGAGGTTAGGACTTTTTAGCTTGGAGAAGAGACGGCTGAGGGGGGATATGATGGAGGTGTTTAAAATCATGAGAGGTCTAGAACGGGTAAATGTGAATCGTTTATTTACTCTTTCGGATAATAGAAAGACTAGGTGGTATTCCATGAAGTTAGCATGTGGCACATTTAAAACTAATCGAAGAAAGTTATTTTTCACTCAACGCACAATTAAACTCCAGAATTTGTTGCCAGAGGATGTGGCTAGTGCAGTTAGTGTAGCTGGGTTTAAAATGGATTGGATAAGCTCTTGGAGAAGTCCATTACCTGCTATTAATTAAGTTGACTTAGAAATTGGCCACTGCTATTACTAGCAACTGTAACATAGAATAGTCTTAGTTTTGGGGTACTTGCCAGGTTCTTCTGGCCTGGATTGGCCACTATTGGAAAGAGGATGCTGGGCTTGATGGACTCTTGGTCTGACCCAGTATGGCATGTTCTTATGTTCTTATGTCTAAGTAAGATTACCCCCATGGACCAAGAAAACATGAAGGCATAGTTTTGCATAAATTCTAAGCACTTCAGTTAAAAAATGAAGGCTTGAAAGTGCCATTCTGGGGCAAAAGAGTGTGATGTTCCCTTCAACAAATGGTAGTATAATTGACAAATGTTCAGTCCTCTTTACAAGTAAAGAGTAGTTAAATCACAAGCAGATTGTGATAAATTGCAGGAAGACCTTGTGAGACTGGAAAATTGGGCATCCAAATGGCAGATGAAATTTAATGTGGATAAGTGCAAGGTGATGCAATTAGGGAAAAATAACCCATGCTATAATTACACAATGTTGGGTTCCTTATTAGGTGCTACAACCCAAGAAAGAGATCTAGGTGTCATAGTGGATAACACATTGAAATCGTCGGTTCAGTGTGCTGCGGCAGTCAAAAAAGCAAACAGAATGTTGGGAATTATTAGAAAGGGAATGGTGAATAAAACTGAAAATGTCATAATGCCTCTGTATCGCTCCATGGTGAGACCGCACCTTGAATACTGTGTACAATTCTGGTCGCCGCATCTCAAAAAAGATATAATTGTGATGGAGAAGGTACAGAGAAGGGCTACCAAAATGATAAGGGGAATGGAACAACTCCCCTATGAGGAAAAACTAAAGAGGTTAGGACTTTTCAGCTTGGAGAAGAGACGGCTGAGGGGGGATATGATAGAGGTGTTTAAAATCATGAGAGGTCTAGAACGGGTAGGTGTGAATCGGTTATTTACTCTTTCGGATAGTAGAAGGACTAGGGGGCACTCCATGAAGTTAGCATGGGGCACATTTAAAACGAATCATAGAAAGTTCTTTTTTACTCAATGCACAATTAAACTCTGGAATTTGTTGCCAGAGGATGTGGTTAGTGCAGTTAGTATAGCTGTGTTTAAAAAAGGATTGGATAAGTTCTTGGAGGAGAAGTCCATTACCTGCTATTAAGTTCACCTAGAGAATAGCCACTGCCATTAGCATTGGTAACATGGAATAGACTTAGTTTTTGGGTACTTGCCAGGTTCTTGTGGCCTGGATTGGCCACTGTTGGAAGCAGGATGCTGGGCTTGATGGACCCTTGGTCTGACCCAGTATGGCATTTTCTTATGTTCTTATATTCACCACGGCTCTCACAAAGCTGTCATTTAAGCACAGATTCTGCACTCACATCACTAACTTAGATGTTTGTGTTTATAGAGTAATACTTGATATGAGATGAATAAAAACTCAAATTAAGTATTAAAGAAACTCTGATAAATGTCAGGAATTTCTTGTATCTAATAATCCATACTTACATTATTAATATTGATGTCCAATATTTTTCTGTCATAGTTTAAAGAAGCAGCTGTATAATGTTGAAACCCTTCTTAATGTCTCCTGCTTTTCTATAAGATAACACACAAAATTAAGTCACAAACAACCTAGGTGCTCATTCATCCATTCAGACTCTACATGGAAGACCATGATACATAATATAAACCCCAAAAAATGAAAGGAGGAAAAGGAACAGGAGAAAAAAAATCACAAGTACTTGGAATAAACCCCCCAAACCCCCCCCCCCCCCCGGTGCCATTGGTCAGCCCCTGTCACATTGTAGGAGCAATGGATGGACCACGCCATTTTTTAAGATGGCACCAGCCGTCCATTGCTTCTACCATATGACAGGGGCTGACCAATGGCACCGGTAGCCCCTGTCACATAGTAAGGGCAAAGGGCTACTGGTGCCATTTTGATTACTGGCAGCCAAATGCCCAAGAGGGGGAGATAACTACCAGTACCCCCGCTAGTCCACCAGAGACTTTTGGCAAGTCTTGGGGGGTCAGGAGGTGGGCGGGTTGTAGTTAATATTTTTTTTTTTATATATTCGCTCCTTAAGACGCACAGACATTTTCCCCCCACTTTTGGGGTAAAAAAAAGTGTGTCTTATGAAGCGAAAAATATGGTACTTTGATTCATTTACAGAAATCTCACTCTGTTCTAACTACATGATTTTGATTTCTTAAGCAAAGAACCAGAAAAGTTTATATTCCTTCAAACTTAGTCATATCAGGCAAGAAGTAAGGAAGTAAAAAAAAGCCATAGCTTACAACAAGAAAGATTACATCCCATCTGTTCTCCCCCTTCTTCTATGAAACCCTTTTGCTTAAATAAATACTTCAACTGCACAATTAACTATAATGTAAACTTTAAATTAAGTGTTAGCACTTACAAAAGGTACACATATCTGCTTTGCTAGCAAATCTCCTAAACAAGTAAAAGATAGTTAATTTCATAGAAAGAAAAAAAACTCAGAGTGTGGAGCCGTGCACGAAGCGAAACAAAAAAGCCCTACATTTTGGTCTAGCCCTGTATATTGCCAGCTTCAGAAAAATCGTGGAAAAGTTCAGGTTATCAGCTGAGGTCAGACACCCCACTGTTTAAAAAAGTATTGGGTGGGTTCTATATCACCTTCTCTTTCATTCTCAGAATCAGAGGGGGGATTTGGGTTTACAGTGTTCCCAAAGGATTTCTATTTTTTCATCTTCATCAAGTAACTGTTTATTTAAATGATAATCTCAAACTTTAAAGCATCATTCTGGTTACTAGCAATTTTTAGCTTCTCAATTAAATGAGCCTCACACTCCTCATAGTATTATCTATCTTTTGCCGATCAGGCAGAAGATAATGTTTCCTGTGTCAGTCAATCACAGTTTTCTTGCATTAGTTTATCAGTTTAAGAAGAAAAGACAGGAGTCGAGTGGCACCTTATAGACTAATTATTATTTTATCCCTCTCTTGTATGTCACTTCATGCATCTGACAAAGTAAGCATTGTCCTCGAATGCGCAGGCTTTAATAAATGAGTTAGTCTATAATAGGGGTGTGCATTCGTTTTGAACTTATATGTAAAACGCTACTTATTTTTTTTTTTTAACTTAAAAAAGTGATGAGGCAAAAACGATCGGATTTCCAACTTATTCAACATAGCTATCATCATCGTCATCGCGTCATCGACGTGACGGCCGCGTCATCGACGTGACGTGGCCGTCACATGGTCCACCGCGGTTCTGCTCCTGGACCCCTTCTTGGACACAAACGGAACTTTTGGCCAGCTTGGGGAGGTCAGGAGGCCCCCCCAAGCTGGCCAAAAGTTCCAGCTTGGGGAGGTCAGGAGGCCCCCCAAGCTGGCCAAAAGTTCCATTTGTGTCCAATGAGGGGTCCGGGAGCGGAACCGCAGTGGACCACGTGACGGCCGCGTCACTCCGACGTGACGCGGACGTCACGTGCTCCTCGCAAAGGAATAGAGGAATGGCTTCCTGACTCCCCGCTGGACCACCAGGGAATTTTGGTAAGTCTTGGGGGGGGATTAAGGAGGGTGAGGGGTTTAAATTTTTATTTAGGGAACCGGTGCACGTATGGACATAGACTCAACTTATGGAATTCTCCATATGTCCATATTGACCGAAATTGACCCCCCTTTTCGACTTATGGACTTATGAACATAAACTTTTTGTCTGCACATCCCTAGTCTATAATGTGCCTCTCAACTCCTGTCATTTTTGCTACACCAGGCTGACACGGCTATCCCTCTGAAATGTTTTACCAGTTTAAGCAGGTGTGTTGAACATCCAATTACCTACAGAGTGCCACAATTAATGGGGTGGCCAAAAATCCTCCAGTTTGTCATCAGCCATCACTCTTGCCTTCCCTTCCTGCTCCAAGGATGGAGATGAATATAACTTGCAGGAGTAGCAGCTTAGAACAGACTGGCAAATACAGAGCTGTGGATTTGTTTCCCATTAAACATAAATGACAAGTCCATGTTTTAAGTTAACGGATATAAAATGTTTTAAGTTAATGGATATAGCAAGAAATTTAGGACTTACCATAGATTACGAATTAAATTTTAAAGCTCACAAATCTAAAAAAGTAAAAGAAGGTTTTGGTAAATTGAGGTTGTTGAAACGTCTGAAACAGTTACTCTCATATAATAATTTTAGATACGTTGTACAGGTGTTATTGTTTTCAGGACTTGATTACTGCAGTTCTACTATGCTAGGACTCCCAAAAACAACTATACGGCCCTTGCAGGTAATTCAAAATGTTGCAGCAAGGATCCTAATGAATACAAGAAAAAAGAATCACATTACCCCAGTCCTGAAGTCTTTACACTGGCTCCCAATTGAATACAGAATCAAGCATAAAACATTATGTATGGTTCATAAGATCATATACGGGGACAAAACAGACTGGTTGAACTCAATTATTAAACTTCATGTACCTCAACGAGACCTAAGGTCAGCGAATAAAGGGTTACTTTCAGTACCTACTGTTAGATCTGCTCACCTCAGCGAAGTAAGGGACAGGGATATTTCAATCGCAGGACCAAAACTCTGGAACAGTTTACCACTTGAACTTAGAGTAAAGGATAATCTGAAGAAATTTAAGAAGGATTTAAAAACATGGTGCTTTCAACAAGCGTATGGAATCAATGCCAAAGAGGGTAATTGAGAAACAGGAGATCGACAGAGGGACTCTTATTTCTATTCTCTTAACTATATTTATATTTTTATTTTCTTTAATAAGTAGATTTTAGTTACATGGTTTTTATATTGAATTTTATTGAATTTTATTCTGTTTCTAACTTTTTATGATGATTTTTGCTTATGCAAACCATAAAGATAGAATCTTGTGTTCTGTGTAAATATATATAAAATTTGCATACATAAATAAATAATAAATAAGTCCAGCACTGGAGAGGGGAAAATTCAAATTCCCAAAGGTGTGAAACAGCCCCACTATTAGACGACCCCAGTACCTGCCCTCATCATCAATGAAATGTGTTCTCCTTACACTCTAGGAATATAACTACAACTGTGAGTCAATATCCCGCTGTGAAGCCTGCCACCATGGAAAAGCTAAATAAAAACTAAATAAACAGTTCCTACAAATAGGCAAGCATGTTTAATACTAGGGATGTGAATCGGGTGATCAATCGTCTTAACGATCGATTTTGGCTGGGGGGGGAGGGAAATCTGATCGTCATGGTTTTTGATTTTTTTAAATCGTAAAAAATCGTAAATCGGGGGAGGGCGGGAAAACCGGTACCCTAAAACCCACCCCGACCCTTTAAAATAAATCCCCCACCCTCCCGAAGCCCCCCAAAATGTTTTAAATTACCTGGGGTCCAGTGGGGGGGTCCCGGCGTGTTAAAAGAAATGGCGCCGGTGGCCCTTTGCCCTTACCATATGACAGGGCAAAGGTAGCGCCGGCGCCATTTTGGTTCCTGTCACCCGATGTCACGAGTGCAGGAGATCGCTCCCGGACCCCCGCTGGACCCCCAGGGACTTTTGGCCAGCTTGGGGGGGCCTCTTAACCCCCACAAGACTTGCCAAAAGTCCAGCGGGGGTCCGGGAGCAACCTCCTGCACGCGGGCCGTATTGCCAATATTCAAAATGGCGCCGGCGCTCCTTTTGCCCTCACTATGTCGACATAGTGAGGGCAAAAGTAGCGCTGGAGCCATTTTGAATATTGGCAATACGACCGGCGCTACTTTTGCCCTCACTATGTCGACATAGTGGGGGCAAAAATGGTGCCGGCGCCATTTTGCCCTCACTATGTCGACATAGTGAGGGCCCCCGCTGGACTTTTGGCAAGTCTTGTGGGGGTCAGGAGACCCCCCCAAGCTGGCCAAAAGTCCCTGGGGATCCAGCGGGGGTCCGGGAGCGATCTCCTGCACTCGTGACATCAGGTGACAGGTACCAAAATGGTGCCGGCGCTACCTTTGCCCTGTCATATGGTAAGGGCAAAGGGCCACCGGCGCCATTTCTTTTAACGCAGCCGTGGCCCGAGAGCGTGAGATCGCGCTGGGACCCCCCCCCACACACACACACACTGGACCCCAGGTAATTTAAAACATTTTGGGGGGCTTCGGGAGGGTGGGGGATTTATTTTAAAGGGTTGGGGTGGGTTTTAGGGTGCCGGTTTTCCCGCCCTCCCCCAATTTACGATTTTTTGACGATAAATCGGGGGAATTGTTATTGTATCGCGGCTCTAACGAGTTTTGACGATTTAAAATATATCTGACGATTGTTTTAAATCATCAAAAAATGATTCACATCCCTATTTAATACAATTACAATGAGTAACATAGGGGGTCTTCCCTATAAACATCTGAAATCCTCAGTGAAAAAGGAAATCCTCTTTCTTTCTTCAGCGCTCAAATGGACAGTAGCAAAACCACTTTTGCAAAAATGCTTTTACTGTAAGTCTGGGCAAATTCTCAGAATTTCTGCTTCTGTGACATCTAAAGTTACCTACATTCATTCCAGTTACTGGAGCAAGTCATATTTCAAAAATCTGAGGTGCCCATTAGGAATTATTTCATGTAGGTGTTGTTGCCCAATAATTGCCCAGGGCCAGTGAATCATTTGTTCCCTCATGCTTAGTTGTGCAGGGGATAAAACTACCTTTAAGGAGACCCTCATTATTCAGAAAGACTAACTAGAAATTATTATGCAAACCAAGTAAGAGGGAATCCCAATTTCACTTTTGCTTTTTTTCTTTTAAATTTGGTTTCCTATGGAAACCATCCAGTCTCTCAGTTCAGCGATTCCATTGGGATTTTAAGATTTATAATCCACTAATGCTTTATCCTTGCTTGCCTGGGGCCAGTGTTCCATTCTGTAAGTAATATTGATTTCCTAAGCATACTGATTTTCTAAATTCATATTTTGTTATTTCATCCCAAAATAAATGTTAACATCTCTCTATATGTCTGGTTTCTGTTTCCACGTCTGATGGTTTGTTTTTTTTATTCTGCACAAAACAAGTGAGGAACTAAGTTTA
Source organism: Rhinatrema bivittatum (assembly GCF_901001135.1). Taxonomy (NCBI): domain Eukaryota; kingdom Metazoa; phylum Chordata; class Amphibia; order Gymnophiona; family Rhinatrematidae; genus Rhinatrema; species Rhinatrema bivittatum. The sequence goes on from NW_021821305.1 coordinate 29,960, forward strand.
TACACAGTGCATTGAAAGAAATGGAAACTTGAAGTCTGCCAATAATGTAGAATGCAGTGCACAAAATCACACTTTAAAAGGAGATTTCTGGGAGATGAAACATTTTTTCCCCTAAGTTTTTCTCCCTAAGGGGGTCATTTATCAAAGTGCTATATGGCATTTTCGCATGCAAAAAATGCCTTTAACGCATGTTAAGGGTTTTCCCCTTTGTGCTCCCCTTCATGCTAATCTTTGTGCTCCTTCTAATATAATTATATTTATGTTTATGTTAATAATTTAACTTTTATTAATGTTATTTAGCTTTTTGCTTTGTTTAAAATTATTTCATTATTGACGTTTAAATGTATTAGACTAAGGAATTTTACTTCCTGCTCATTCTGTTTCATTGTAAACCGGTTTGATATGCATTTTATGCAGGAAAATTGGTATAAAAAAAACTTTAAATAAATAAATAAATAAAATGTGAAAACCCCTTTAACGCACTTAGGCAGATTTTAAAAAACTACGCCCGCGGTTACTTTTATTCACGCGACTGGCGCAAACAAAAGTACGCTGGATTTTAATAGATATGCACGTAGCCGCACATATCTTTTAAAATCCGGGGTCGGCGCACAGCCTGCCTCCCCCCCACCTTCCCCTCCCTAACCCACCCCCCATGGCCCTAACTAATTTCCCCCTACCTTTATTCCAAAAGTTATGCCTGCCCGAGGCAGGTGTAACTTGCGTGTGCCAGGCTGGCTGCCGGCGCGCCATGTTCTGGTCCGGGGGCTGGTCTGGAGGCCACGGTCATGCCCCTGGGCTGGAACCACGCCCATGGCCCCGCCCCTGATGACGCACCGTCCGTGACATGCCCCCCCAACACACCCCCTCAGGAAAGCCCCGGGACTTATGCACATCCCGGGACTTTGCGCGTGCCGGCAGCCTATGCAACAGGCTTGACGCGTGCAAGGGGAGCTTGGGGCAGGTTTTCAGGGGGTACGCGCGTACCCCTTTGAAAATCTATGGTTTCGCAAATTGTGAAGTCAGCCCACAAATCCTGCCCCCAAACTCCTCCCCTTTATTGTTCTATTTTCAACTCCTGGAGATCCAGCCTAACTATCAGGGCCCTTCTACAACCACTGGTGGGGAGAGAGAGAGAGAGAGAGAGAGAGAGAGAGAGAGAGAGAGAGAGAGAGAGAGAGAGAGAGACTAGCTATAAGGCCCTCATACTAGGCAGGTATTTATACCTCTATATGAGGCCTACCTAGTCACTCAAGGTGAGGTTTAGGTATTAGTGTAGGTGTTAAGGGCCACTTTGACATTCAAAGTGAGACGTACGAACAGAACAGTGCTCTCTTGTGAAGATTTGATGACCTTCGGAGTGAGGAAACTCATCCAAAGATGAGATTTGTGCAATGTTCTCTCAACCTAGCTTGATGTTATCCTCACTCCGTAGGTCATCAAATATTCACAGGAGAGCACTATTCTGTTCATACATCTCACTTTGAATGTCAAAGTGGCCCCTAACCCCTACATTAATACCTAAACCTCACCTCGAGTGACTAGGTAGGCCTCATGTAGAGGTATAAATACCTACCTTGTACTTCTCCATCAACGCACACCACCCCAAACCTCCCCACACATACCCCTCCTCATGCCCCTGCACCCCCAGCTACTTGACACCCAAACCCCATACTCTCCCACTCCCTTCTTCTCCCCAAGAACTATAAGACACACACACTCATGCAACTTCTTCAATGCAAACCAACACACACTTGCAGATCATGGAGTCAAAAAACTTACTCTTTTAACTACCATGCAGTTCTAGACTTCTAGGGCTCAATATTTAAAAGAATCCAGCTAAATATATTATCTTAGACTTATCTGGATAACTTACATGAGCTAATCAGCAACACGGCTTATGCCACTGAAAATACTCAGATAAGTTTAAAGCTAATTAGAAAAGTCTTATGTGGCTAACTTTAGACTTGCTATCGAACAGGTCTAACTTACTTGGCTAACGTAGCCAGATAAGTCTAACTATGGCTACATAGCTTCTTCCCGTTACATCTCCGTCCCATCCACCATTTATCTGGCTAACTACTAAGATGGATAAATAGTTGTCTGGCTAAGTGGCAGCCGTTACACGGGACAGGATATTCAGCCACTGCCACTTAGACGGATAAGTTGCTATTTATCCAGTTAAGTTGCACTGAATATCGGGCTTCTTGTATTTATTTGTATAATTCCCCTCCTGACAAGGCTATAAAGTGAGGAACAGGGTGGCTCAAGGGAATTTGCTGCCTGAGGTGACACAGGTCAAATTATCAAGAAGGGTCCCCTTGTAGCCTGGCCCTTTTGGTGATTTCAAATGCTTCAAAAAGGGGAAAGCAAGAATCAGATAGTATGTCAGTGATAATATTTCTAGGAAGCTGGCAACCCTGCTACACTCCAAGAAGCCTCCCACCTGCCTCCCACCTTTCTTCAGCATTTGTCCCCTGGAGAAATGGGAAATAGGTGAATGGTGGGGTCTATGTGTGGCGCACTCTCTCCAGGTCAGTGCAAGGTTATTAGGTGAACCTTAGAGCTATGCACCCCCTCCCTCCCAGCTTTCAGCACATACAATTAAAAATTATGCACGAAAAAGGACAATCATATTCTTATGAGGTAAAAATATCCCAACAGGTATATTATTTTACATGCACTGTTGTGATGCCAGTTAGAAAACCCTGCCTAAAGACACTTAGAACTTAAATGGTATTTGGCCTATTTTAAAGTGAGTTTGATGTTGGCTTGTCCCTCACAAAGCCATGAATAAACTGACTTACAGTTATAATAAAGTAAACCTCTCATACCAAAACAGTACCGACTGCTAGCACTCAAACAATAACAATCCTACCTATGAAAAGGCAACACTGCAAATATTACACCAGGTCCTAAAACACTAATAAACCTCCTATTAGGAAAACCGGCTGCTATAGATCAATAGATAGAAATTATATGACAGAAAAATACCTCACCTCAGTCACACAGACAGAACTCAGACGGACCCTTATGAAATACAGATAAAGATACCATACGGTATAAATAGAAATGTACAGACAAAAGCTGAACTAGAAACTGCAAGAAGCCAGACTCTGCATGCAGTGCAACAGAAACACCACCACTGCTCACAAACCAATAATAAAATCAAGAAATATAACAGATCTATCATAATAGCAATACTATAATAATGGGAAGAATAAATATTTGAAAACAGCTGACAAACAGAACATCACTAAATAATTAAACTCAAATATTTTCAAAAAGGTCTTAAAAACCAATAAAATATTTCAAAACAGACATCAAATAACACCCAAAATTCAAACTAATACAAATTAAAAAATTCCTTTCTCTCTCTCTCTGAGTTCTTTTGATTTCCAGTCACCCTGAGATTGTCATGTGGAAGGGGGCTACACAAACTTTATCCTCTCTCTTTCATACACACACACTTACACACTCCCTCTCTCATACACACACCAATGCTCTCACAACCTCTTTCTCACATATTTATTTATTTATTTATTTAGCATTTTTATATACCGATATTCATGTAAAAAATTACACATCACTTCGGTTTACAATAGAACATGAACTGGCATGTAAGAATGCATTACATCACAACAAGGGATACAATTAAACTGGGATCAACCGGGGAAAAGAAGAACGGGCTCTTCCGGAGAGCTGGAGGATAAAGAACTGAACAAATTGACTGTACCTAAAGGGTGCCTAAACAGCTGAAAAGAGTCTTATGTCTAGGGAACTTGCGAAATTGAAGGTGTCATGTACACAGTGGACCTGTATAAGGAACTCATCTTCTGAAGAGTGGATGTGGAATGCACGAGTGAAATTAAGGGAAAGCTTGCTCAAATAGCCAGGTTTTGAGTCTTTTTTTGAAGGTAATTGGGCAATGTTTGCGCCGAAGATGTGGTGGGAGAGCATTCCATTGCTACGGGCCAGTTGTGGAAACATACACAGCCTCTGTCCTTCTCACACACATGCATACAGGCTCTCACATACACTAACACATGCATACAAGTCTCACACACACTCCTTCTCTCTCACACACACTCATACATGCATTCAGGCTCTCACACACACTTTCTCACACGTACTCACACATGCATTCAGGCTATTATATACACATTTTCTCTCACATGCACTCACAATTATATATACAGGCTCTTATACATGCTATTTCAAACACCAACAGAGACTCTCTTACTCTAATACACCCATAATTTCTCCAAAGATCCTGCAGCTCATGGGAAGTCCTATTGATTTATGGAAAGACATTGATAGGATAAATGTAATTAAAGGAAGGGCTACCAAAATGATACAGGATTTGAAGGACAAACCTGTTCAGAGAAGTGCATAGACAGATTATGATGGCAGATAAGCATCCTAAAGCTTATCTAGTCTGCCCAATTTATTTCCTGGTACGTGCTATAGACCCTAATTGATCTCTGGCTTCCCATTTACACCTTCCAACAAATGATCATTTGGCTTATCCCATGCTTTCTTCATTGTTACTGTTTTTGTCTCTATTGTTTTAGATCCCTGCCTGGGTTTGAAGACAGATGCTTACCAGAAATTCTTGCATTGAGGCACTAAGCACTCCTGCCCAGACAAACTCTTTGCCAGCAGAGAGAGAATGAGAGAGACAGAGACAGAGAGAGACTGCAATAAGTTTCAATCACTGATTGTTTATCACTGTGGTAAGAAAACAGATGTTAACTTCTAATTATGTTGAAAAGTTCAGAGAGCTGATTCTAAGAAATGTGGAGTTAGTTAGCCTATAATATAGTGAATACATTTGTGAAAACTTATGGTCAGTGATCTGTTCTGCCAATTTAGAAACTGCGAGAAAGCATACAACTGTCTTGAATCACTAAAGCAATTGTTATATGTTTGTGTAAGACCTAATCAATTATATTTAATTGCTAAAAACCTTAATTAAAATTACTAAATCTAGACAAATTAAGAAGGTTTTTTATTCTGAATGATTTTAAATAAAAATTATACTTTAAGTAATAAAATTAAATTATAGTCTTCCCTATAGGGATCATGATATGAATTTGAAAGAAGACTCAGATAAAATAGGAAAAATATTTCTTTGAGAGGGTGGTGGATGCCTGGAATAGCCTACCAGCAGAGCTAGTAACAATCAAAATTGTGACAGAATTTAAGCATGTTTGGGGCAAATACATATAGCAGCGGGAAGAAAAGATGAGGGTATAAGCAGGAAGAATTGGGGTTGAGAGAGAAGAAAGGCTGAGTATTAAATTAGTGTTAGAACGCTATATGCTAAATCATATTTAACAGTTAAGGCCTAAAAGCGGAGCAGAAAGTCAATATGCACAAAATGGAGATGTATTTGCATCAAACTTCCAAGAAGAGGAGAAAAGATAAAGCAACATGAAATTGCAGCAAGAATCAGATATATTTTTAGGCAGGAGAACAGACAGAATAGGTAGTTCTTTTTTTCTGACATCTACTGTTATTATGAAAATTATTTTAAGCCACTTGTTTTATTAGTTTTTATTCTAATGCAGTAAGGTCTAAAACCTCCATCCCTTCTCCCACAATGTTTATCAGAATATATGCTAGCCATCTATCAAGGGACAAGGAAGAGTTGGAAGAAACGATGAAGAGACATGTGACTACATAAGGATTCTGCAGGCCAAGCTTAGCCTAAGACAGGGAGTCCCAACCTTTTTGGGAATATGGACCCCTTTTCAACTACCAACATTTTCACAAATCCTCATGTGCTTCTTTTTCATTTTTACTTGCAGTGATATGCCATATATAGAAAAGTTATTCATGATATAACAACGAAATAACACTGGGGAACACAATTTTCATTGGGTTAGATCTGACACTTGTTTTTGACTAACTTTTGACAGCTGAATCCAAAAATGACCCCAGTTTTTCTCTATCACATCAACTTGTTAAGGTACAGAATGCCCTCCCTTTATCCCAAAAATCATACAAAATGTACATACAAAGGAAATAAAAGAAAAAAATGACCTGAATATACTGTTTATTTAGAGTTATTTTATTCATACAAAGACTATATATTGTTACTGTAAATCAAATTGTGTACAACTGGTAAAGTTCTGCTACCAAACATACATATTAAGGTTAAAATTTACGCTTATAGCTTTTCCGGCAGTGTTCAATTTGTGGACAATCTCGCCTGATGCTCCAACAATAGTCAGCCATCATATCTACATTCCATCTACCCTGATACCGTGCCTCCAAGACCTTCAAATCTTGGTGGAATCGTTCACCTTGCTCATCACTGACTGCACCAAGGTTTTTTTGGGAAGTCAGCAAGATGGCTATGCAGAAAATGCATCTTGATGCTCATGTTGCAACAAAGCATTTTGAAGCTCTCCAAGAGTTTCTGGACATTTTCAGTGTAATTCTGTGCTCGTGTATTTCCAAGAAAGTCCTTGACAAGGTTTTTGAATGACAACCAAGCATTATTTTGGAGTTCTGACATTGTCCCGATGAAATGTTCATCTTTAATGAGCTGCCGAATTTGTGGACTGTCAAACACATCGGCCTTTATCTTTTCAAACAGCCTATTACCATAAAACATGCCCCTTTTCCTATCGCATGCGATATTTAGTGCATTTATATTTAGTGCAGTCAAGCCATCAAATGTTTTTTCCTACAATACTCTAGCCCATTTATCTCCTTTTTCCCCCATTTCGTTTGATCCAAGTTTTGCTCTCCCTTGTTCAATGTAATGCATCCTTTTGCAATGGTTATTGTTAGAATGTAAACCGAGGTGATATGTAACTTGTTACATGAATATCGGTATATAAAAGTGCCAAATAAATAAATAATAAATACAATTTTAATAAATCCAGGCCTAAGATAGGCTGTAGAGAAAAATCTTGATGTGATAGAAGAAAACTAACTGCAGTTTTGAAATCAGCATGCCTATTTAAGTCTAAAATGAACCCCACATCACAATTAGCATATTGATAACACTATGTATAATAAATCTACCCGTAAAAGTACTTTCAGTACACTCGGTCATGACCCACTTCTCTAAAAATTATTTTGTCTAATGATATATTGTAACCAAACCTTTGACGGCACCTGTTAGAATGTACTATAGTACACTTTTACTTACATTAAATATGTGCCTACATGTAAACCGTTGCGATGGTATATAACTTAGCGACGGTATAGAAAAGATTTTAAATAAATAAATAAATAAAACATCTGAAAAATCGAACTCAACAGGAATTATGTTAAAAATTGTTCCCCAGTATAAGTATATGCACACCATACATTCATAATATATAACATTTATTAAATAATGATTACTGATATAAACTAAATACATATAATTGCAAAGCACTACAGTAATGTGCAAGAATATTCTTATATTCAGTAACATATATAGTGTGACTACAGGCAGCCACACAACTGGAACTGGATCTGGAGTGACTGGGGGAATGCACTGGTGGAGGAAGAGAGAGAGAAACTGGCAGGGTGAGAGAAAGACACTGACTGTCAGAGATGAAATGGTAGAGGGAGACATAGAGACTGGCTAGGATGGACTGGTGAAGGGAAAGAGCAGTGGCATGCAGTCAAGGGTCTTCAAGGGATTCAGTGAATCCCCAGTTCATGGGCATCCCTACAGGGTGGCAAGTGCCACCCCAAAACATTGTAACTTAATTATATATATCAGATCGGGAAAGGATAAATCAAGCCCCTGCCTACTCACTGTTATGACTGGGCGATCGCCAGGTGTGGTGAACATCACCTGCAGGAGTGACTCAGGATAGAGAGAACAGGAGTCACAGTAAAGTATCTGACAATGGCTGGAGAGGAATCTCTCAGGGATGTGCAGAGCAAAATTTTATGTTCATATTTCTTATGTCCGAAAGGGGGTCCCACTTGCGGCCAATATGGACATAAAAAAAATCCAATGAGTTGGGTATATGTACATATGTGCAAAAAAAAAATTTAAACCCCCTCACCCTCCTTAATCCCCCCCCCAGACTTACCACAACTCCCTGGTGATCGAGCGAGGAGTGAGGACGTCATTTCTGCAATCCTTGGCGAGAAGCATGTGACGTCGGCGGCACGTCGAGTGACGCGGCGTCACGTGATTCCCGGCTTGTTCGCGCCGGACGGCTCGTTCAGCCCAAAAAGAACTTTTGGCCAGCTTGGGGGGGTCAGGAGGCCCCCCCAAGCTGGCCAAAAGTTCTTTTTGGGCCGAACGAGCCGTCCGGCGCGAACTCGCCGGGAATCACGTGGCGCCGCGTCACTCAGACGCGACGTCACGTGATTCCCGGCAAGTTCGCGCCGGACGGCTCGTTCGGCCCAAAAAGAAATTTTGGCCAGCTTGGGGGGCCTCCTGACCCCCTCAAGCTGGCCAAAAGTTCTTTTTGGGCCGAACGAGCCGTCCGGCGCAAACTTGCCGGGAATCACGTGACGTCGGCGTCACGTGATTCCCGGCTCGTTCGCGCCTCCTGACCCCCCCAAGCTGGCCAAAAGTTCTTTTTGGGCCGAACGAGCCGTCCGGCGCGAACGAGCCGGGAATCACGTGACGCCGGCGTCACTCGACGTGCCGCCGACGTCACATGCTTCTCGCCAAGGATTACAGAAATGGCGTCCTCACTCCTCGCTCCATCACCAGGGAGGTGTGGTAAGTCGGGGGGGGGGGGATTAAGGAGGGTGAGGGGGTTTATATTTTTATTTTGGCTCAACAATCGCGATTTCCCACATATCGAACATATCTATGTTCGATATGTGGGAAATCCGATCGTTTATGTCGAATCAATTTTTTAAGTTAAAAAAAAATATGAGTTGCGTTTTACTAATGCGGTCAATCCGAATGCACACCCCTAGAATCTCTGGTGCTGCTGGAGGAGTCTCTGATACCAGGTGTGGCTGGAAGGAGTCTGTGGTGCTGGGAACTGGCTGGAAGGAGTCTCTGATACCAGGGTGCTGGCTTGAAGGAGTCTGTGGTGCTGGGAACTGGCTGGAAGGAGTCTGGTGTAAGCTGGAATATATAGAGCTGGGTGCTGGCTGGAAAGGAGTCTCTGGAACAGGGTGCGTGGGGGTAAGGGTGAGCTTCGTGATACACTGGAACAGCATGGGGGTACGTGTGGATGTGAGTGCAGGTAAACATGGTCTGAACACTGGAACTGAGTGCAGGTAAGGGTGGACTCAGCATAGCGTGCAGGTAAGTGTGAGGCTGACTGTAGGTATGTGTGAACTGGAATGAGAGAACCAAGAGAGCAGGACAGACAATGACTGGACTAGACAAAACCAAGACATGACTTACACTGAACAGGAAACACAAATGCCCGAAGGCAGCAAGGCAAGGAGGCAGGACACAAAGCCCGAAGGCAGCAAGGCAAGGAGGCAGGACAGGAAGCCTGAAGGCAGCAAGGCAGGAAGCCAGGACACAAAGCCCGAAGGCAGCAAGGCAAGGAGGCAGGACACAAAGCCCGAAGGCAGGGAGCCAGGACACAAAGCCCGAAGGCAGCAAGGCAAAGAGGCAGGACACAAAGCCCGAAGGCAGGGAGCCAGGACACAAAGCCCGAAGGCAGCAAGGCAAGGAGGCAGGACAGGAAGCCCAAAGACAGCAAGGCAAGGAGGTAGGACAGGAAGCCTGAATGCAGCAAGGCAGGGAACCAGGATACAAAGCCCGAAGGCAGCAAGGCCAGACAGAAGGCCCGAAGGAAACAGGAGGCTAGAGCAGGGAGCCCAAGGGAACTCGATGCCGAAGCACTGAGGCATTGGCTAGGTGGGGTTAAGTAGGACGTCCAGGTCATGGAACAGATAGGTAGGACAGACTGGGCCAGCCAAGAGAGCATGCTCGTGAGGGACCTCTGGTGGTGAAGAGACTGCACAGCAGCCATAGTCATAACACTCACATTAATGGAGATACATCTCCCTATCTGCCCCCCGCCAGCTGCAGGAATTGCATTTAACTGATCATCATCTCCTGTTGCCGCTAGGCCAGTCTTTTATTGTGAGACCAGCTGCATGGTGGCAGTCGCCCATCCCATGTCCTGGCAGGCTGCCACAAAGCCGAAGAAAGCGCAAGGAAAGGAAAATCAAAGAAGCTCAAGGAAAGGAAAGCTGAAGAAAGTGCAAGTGTGGCCCAAGAAAGCGCAAGGATCCAGCAACCACCAGCAGAGCCTATCCCATGGAAGTCAAAGAGTAAAAAGGAGGATCTGGGGGCTGCCAGCCATCCCAGTCCTTCTGATAGCTGAAGAGGCCAAGGCCCCGAGAATATGGGTGTGAGCCTCTGTGTGCCTATATATGCCCGTGTATGAGGGAGAGAGAGCCTGTATGTGTGTATGTAGGAGAGAGAGCCTGTGTTTGTGTGTATATGTGTGTGAGGGAGAGAGAGAACATGCATGTGTGTGAGAGAGAGTGTGTGTGTGGGTAGGGAAAGAGAGCCTGTTTATGTATGTGTGTTTGTGGGACGGAGAGCCTATGTGAGTGTATGTGAGGGGGAGAGAGCCTGTATATACATATATATATATATATGTGTGTGTGTGTGTGTGTGAGAGAGAAAGAAAAAGAGGATAAAGTTTGTGCAGTCCCCCCCTCCTCCAATTCACAACAATCTCAGGATGGTTGGAAATAAAAAAAAAATTCCAGATTGGAGGGCATGAGATTTTTTTTAATCCCTATTAGTTTCATTATTGGATGTTGTTTGATGTGTCTGCTGTATTGAAATATTATATTGGTGTTTGGGGACATTTATAAACATTTTTATGAGGTTTTAATTATTGGATGTTCTATTTGTAATGACTCTTTGGATTAATTACCATTAAAGCCCTAGTTATCTCCTTAAAATAGGAAAGACAGGTTAATAATTTAGCGAAGGCAGCATTTGGTACAGCCCTTCCTTTTCAAGGTGCTGAGATGGCTATTCCCCATAAAAGCAGCTCTCTCCCTGAGAAAGTAGGACAGTGCAGCTTGAGTTTGGAGTTAGAGGAAGCATCAGAGTTTTAGCCTTAGTTGGATTTTTGGGCCTGTTTCTGGGACTCAGACACCATGTCTGTAGTTCCTGGAGAAAAGGTTGGAAAACTACCTTTTAAGTCCATTCTGTGGTTGATTGGGTTTGCTTTCTGGGTTGTTTTGGGGGTTTCTTTTCAGTTTTATGGGTAGGTAACCTTGCAAGTCCCCTGGTTTTTGGCCTTGAGAAAGATTATGGGGAAATCTCTCCCTGAGGTACCAGGAAAGGGAAGACCTGCCACCTCTATACTCTTTGAGGACAGAGTATGGTACTAACCTGCTGCAGGTGGATTCTGGTATTTTTTCTAAGTTTTGGGGAAATATCTTTTTGTATTAAAGACCTGGGAGGAAGATTTTGCTGCCCTCTTCCTGCTCTGAAGGAGAAAAATTGAGAAAACTATTAGTGTTCCTGGTTTGACCGTTTTTCTTGCAAGGGAACCTGAGTGACAGAGACATTCTGGAGAACTATGACTAAAACTAAATTAATATAATCTGAGAACCCCCCACTTGGAGTCTTCACCTTGAGGAAAAAGAGAATTTCAGACTTTCTGCCAAGACTGTTTTAAAAATGTAATTAAGGCACAAGCAGAATTGAATTTTTAATATGGGCACTGTCTCTCCTAAGGGACTTAATGTGGACATTGAATGGAATCATTGCTTTTGAAATTCTTTGCCTTGTATGCATCTGTTGTGTTGTTTTTTGACAGCAGTCATCATTTTGCTTTATTTTGCTTTGTTGATGTTGACAGCTTTCTTTAGCACATCTGCACATCACAGAGAAGCTCACGCTCAACATAATCACATAAACACTCACATACACTTTTGGAATCGCTTTGTGCAGTGGCGTTGTGCCGCACTGTGATGCCATATCGAGTCTTTAATGAATGTTTTTGAAAGTTTTTGAAAGCAATTCAACAAGAATGTACTATAATGCTGTTCCCTTATCTGTGTGTTTTATTTTTGCACTAACTTTGGTTTTCTCTTTACTCAGCTTAACATTGTGGTAGTACTGATACCCCTAACGCAGAGCCTCCTGGCCTTGAAACATAGCTTTATGTCGGGTCTCCTTCAGTGATTTTGACTCTACCGCTAAAAAATAAGGGAAATGCCTGTTTTTACTTGCAAAAAAAAAACTTTAAAATCTTTTTGAAATAAGAACTGTATGGACCGATGATTATCCATGACCCAAGGTATATGTGTGAAGGAAAAAGTGTAGCTCCACCACTACAAGTGTTATGATGGTCCTTTAAAATTGTGCTTGCGATGTTATTAAGCAAGAAATATTAATTTGATATTTGAATGCTTGCCTTTTATATCTTGTCCTTGGTGTATTCAACCATTTGGATTCTGTCATTTGTGGTGATTGTCAATTTGATTTGAATCATATCAGGCACTCGTTGGGACTAAACAGTTACTCAGATGCACAACTAGCCCATGCATTCATTAAAAAGCACCTCGCTGTTTAGTGAATCTTCAGCACAAGCCCTGCTCGCTACTTGGAATGATCTTATCATCATTCATAAACGCCTAATACAAATTGAGTTATATAGAGCTACATTGATTGATAATCTGAAGTAACCATGTATACCACGAGGGTTATGTATTCTGAAGGAATCTAAGGTTTATTGTGAGCATGCTACTTCATGGACAAGTGGTCTGCTATTCTAAATAAATGCTCCATGGATCTAATATTATTGATAGTTGAACAGGCTGGGAAGATGGTGATTGAGTTATGTGTATAGTCTACTAACCTTCTGGACACCATCAAGAAGGAAATGGTCTCTGAACTATTTGATAGCTCTTATGTTGATTTCAAGCATTTAATAGAAATGTTCCAGACACAATTGAAAGCTTTTAAAATCAAGTAATTCCAGAGAGACGAGGGGGACTATAAAAGGGGCCTGATTTATCCATGTCTCTCAGAACATAAAACACAGAAGTGGGTCACATTTGTTCTACCTTCAGATGGGTCATCCGGCAGTGATGAGGACAGTCTAACAGAATCATCATCCTCTTTTTTAGGGTGTCCTCACCATGGCCATCTGCCTTGTGGATGCCGACAGTTCAGACCACCATCCACACCGGAGAAGGAGTGACCCAGAACACGGTCATAGATGGTGCCATAAATAACCCACAAGTGAGCACATCTAGAAGTTATCTCACTGAATGACAACAAAGGATTCTTGACCTGGGATTATCTTTTGTTCCCACACACATACATGATCCCTTTCATTTTTCAGTGTCAATATTGTTAATTTATCCGTCACTGCAACGGAAATTATTTTTTTTAAAAACCCCCTCATTTTCATTTAAATCATCGGTGGTCAAAAACCCTTCAAATTGGACCTCTCCTGGAACTGTTGACCCTATGTTGTATATCTTTCAGGTCACAGCCCTCAAAGACATAGAAAAAATTGTCCACATACAGATGGTACATTAATATAGAAACATAGAAACATAGAAATGACGGCAGAAGAAGACCAAACGGCCCATCCAGTCTGCCCAGCAAGCTTCGCACTTTTTTTTTTCTCATACTTATCTGTTACTCTTGGCTCTTAGTAACCCTTTGGTTCTATTTCCCTTCCACCCCCACCATTAAAGGAGCAGTGTTGGAGCTGCATCTAAGTGTAATATATAGCTTAAATTAGTTAGGGGTAGTAACCGCCGCAATAAGCAAGCTACACCCATGTCTATTTGTCTACCCAGACTATGCAACTCAGTCCCTGTTGGTTGTTGTCTGTATATAGATCCACTTTTCTTCATTCCCCCTGCCGTAGAAGCAGAGAGCTATGCTGGATATGCACGTAGTATCAGACTTCCTCCCCTGCCGTAGAAGCAGAGAGCTATGCTGGATATACACGTAGTATCAGACTTCCTCCCCTGCCATAGAAGCAGAGAGCTATGCTGGATATGCACGTAGTAACAGACTTCCTCCCCTGCCGTAGAAGCAGAGAGCTATGCTGGATATCCACGTAGTATCAGACTTCCTCTCCTGCCGTAGAAGCAGAGAGCTATGCTGGATATGCACGTAGTATCAGACTTCCTCCCCTGCCGTAGAAGCAGAGAGCTATGCTGGATATGCACGTAGTATCAGACTTCCTCCCCTGCCGTTGAAGCAGAGAGCTATGCTGGATATGCACGTAGTATCAGACTTCCTCCCCTGCCGTTGTAGCAGAGAGCTATGCTGGTTATGCATTGAAAGTGAAGTATCAAGCTTATTAGGTTTGGGGTAGTAACCGCCGTAACAAGCAAGCTACTCCCCGCTTTTTGTGAATGCAAATCTTTTTCCACATTTCCTCTTGCCGTTGAAGCTTGGAGCAATGTTGGAGTCGCATTAATCGTGTGTATGTTTATTGAATAAGGGTATTGTCTCCAGGTAGTAGCCGTCATTCCTGTGAGCCATCCATTCTTCATTCATGTCCTCTAGACTTTATGGATCCACAGTCCTTCACAGTTCTGGTCTTCACCACTTCCTCCAGAAGGGCATTCCAGGCATCCACCACCCTCTCCGTGAAGAAATACTTCCTGACATTAGTTCTGAGTCTTCCTCCCTGGAGCTTCAACTCGTGACCCCGGGTTCTGCTGATTTTTTTCCGACGGAAAAGGTTTGTCGTTGTCTTTGGATCATTGAAACCTTTTAATGTTCCCAAAACTGAGAGACAGGCACTTTTGGATTTGCGCAGACGGCGGGATATCGTTATCAAACCAGCTGACAAAAGAGGCTCCATTGTAGTGATGGGCAAAGATGAATATGAATCTGAGATTAATCGAAAGTTATCTAGCATCCAATTTTATCAATCTCTGGAAAAGGATCCAACACCATTGATTCAAGTTTCAATAGTTGAGATGGTGTGGTAAGGTTTTGAAGCTGGCTTCTTGACTGAGAAAGAAAAAGCTTTCCGTATAAAGGAACATCCTCGGGTTCCTGTACCTGCACACCCCTAAAATATTCTAGACAGAATTTTTCCATAGGCAAACCTTCCTTTTTTGTTTAAAATTTAATGAAATTGCATTTGGATTATGGATTCCATTTTTAGTCACTTGTCTTCCTAAAGGAAATCACTATGTGAAAAATGTACAAAAAAGTGTTCAGCATACCATACAGGTGATATATAGGCGCTTATGGAAACTGAAGAACTGACCAGAATCGGGCTGTTTTCCTTATAAGATGATATATAGGAAGTCTCATTATGTATCATAATTGTATTAATGAACCTGATAAGGATCTTGCAGGTAACCTTTCTAACCTTAGAGCCTCAGCAAAAAAAAGAGATACCCTCACAGACAAAAAGGAGAAAATGTTTACTACCTTGAAAGAATGATTGCTTTATACAAAGAGAAATGCAGTTATGGAACATTTTGACAGGAGAGATGGCCATAGTTAGAATACAAAGCAGCCAATGTACACTAACCTGTGGACAGCTCTGCAGGAGTGGTCAGTAACACAAAAGGGTTTTTTTTTTTTGTTTTGTTATACTGAGCCATTTTCATAAAAGCAAATGAGATTCTCAGTGAAGTTTCTTTGTTAAAGTTCACAGAAAAATCATAGACGTTAAGGGAAAAAACTTAACTGCACCTCAGAAAATGACAATTTGTGTATTTTTGCACATGGAATTTTATTGTGTGAATATGGATACGGAGTTGATTTGCTTGATTCTTCAGCTCATTAACTGACTTCCATCTATTTGGCATTTGCATTCTCAAATGGAAAATATTGAATATCTAATGCATAGATAACACGTTGCCACATTAATGGTGCTTTATTCAAATAATACATTTGCAAAATCAGTTTAGTACATTAGCCTCTATGTAACTTCAAAAGATGACATAATTATCTTTTAGATTCCCATATATTTAGGAAATTAGAAGAGGAATGAAAACCTCTGGTTTTATTTCAAACTAACCAATTATGATACCTATTTATGTTTTCTTACAATGGCTTAACTTTCAAAAAGCATGAATAGCATTTCCCATATATATGTGTGTGTGTGTGTGTGTGTGTATATATATATATCAGGTATGCTGTGTATTCTTTTCTGCCCTCTGTTAATTGTATTCTGTAATGTATGTCTTAAGCTGCGACGGTGGCATTCCCTTTGATCCAGGGTAAATGTATTGGATCAAAGGGAATGCCAGTGGTCCTTTCTTTTCTAAATGGTGGTATTTTTGTGGAGGCTAACATCCCCAAGTAGTTAAATGTATTGATTGATACCTTGTAGAAATTATATATAGTTGTTAGTCTGAGATTAATGCTAACAAGTAAATAAATATGCAAGTAAATAAAATTTTTATTGGAAATTTGTATTACGTTACGCTATACTTTGCACACATTGTTACTTGTAAACCGGGTTGATGTGATCCCTATCATGAAACTCGGTATAACAAAAATAATAAATAAATAAATAAACAAATGCTGTTTGATATCTTGTAGCGATGTATATAGTCGTATTGTCTAATACATTTTGTATATATTTGTAAATACTGCCAGCCCTGTTTACAGTCCCATTTGTTGTTTTGGATTGTCCTGGGGTGAAAGGAGAGGAATCCCACTCACTAAGACCTTTTTCCCCAGGCAGAGGCACTAGGTGCCATGTACACAAGAAGCGAAGGAGTCCTCCCGAGCCCTGTCAGATCGGTCTCAGTCCCAGGAACATCCCCTGCAATATAACACCCCTGAGTACGGCGGTGTTACACTGATTTAAAAATTTAATGTTAATACATTACTGAAGCATTCCCTAAATTATTTAAATCATATATAAAAATGACAATTACTAGGAATGGTACATAGATACAGATTGTTTTGAGATATTTCTCAAATCATAGGGGCGGATTTTAAAAGGAGCGCGAATAGCCTACTTTTGTTTGCGCTCCAGGCGCAAACAAAAGTACGCTGGATTTTAGTAGATACGCGCGGAGCCGCGCGTTTCTGCTAAAAACCTGGATCGGCGCGCGCAAGGCTATGGATTTTGTATAGCCGGTGCGCGCCGAGCCGCGCAGCCTACCCCTGTTCCCTCCAAGGCCGCTCCGAAATCGGAGCAGCCTCGGAGGGAACTTTCCTTTGCCCTCCCCTCACCTTCCCCTCCCTTCCCCTACCTAACCCACCCGCCCGGCCCTGTCTAAACCCCCCCCTTACCTTTGTCGGGGGATTTACGCCTCCCAGAGGGAGGCGTAAATCCCCGCGCGTCAGCGGGCCTCCTGCGCGCCGGGACGCGACCTGGGGGCGGGTACGGAGGGCGCGGCCACGCCCCCGTACCCGCCCCCAAAACGCTGCCGACACGCCCCCGAAACGCCGCGACGACCGGGCCCGCCCCCGACACTCCCCCCTCGGAGAACCCCGGGACTTACGCGAGTCCCGGGGCTCTGCGCGCGCCGGTAGGCCTATGTAAAATAGGCTCACCGGCGCGCAGGGCCCTGCTCGCCTAAATCCACCCGGTTTTGGGCGGATTTAGGCGAGCAGGGCTCTGAAAATCCGCCCCTTAATCTACATCTATGTGAAATTCCTAGGAGACAAATGAACCTCACTGTAGGTTTACATTGGGAACTCTCCTGTGCATTAGTATCTGGAGATTGGTAAAGAACCTACTCATCTGCTTCTGGTTTTTTTCTTCCATCGTTTAATTTATTGTATAATTTTCCATTCCCTAATTACTCAAAGTCATCACAGTAGAGAACATGAATAGCATCAAAAACCTGTCATAAAACTAGGACATTTCCCACCATATGTTTCCTGTTGTGTCCACTACAAGAACCTCCTGGCTATTAGTTGGAGTGCTGGCACAAACCTGTATTTGGTAACCAAGTTGGGAATGTTTTGTTTTGTTTTTTACTTCGCTTTTCCCTGTTCTATGCTTACCACAAATATCTATTGAAAGCAGAATCCTTATTTAAAACAGTATTAAAAAGAATGACAGCAAAGTGAAAATGAAGTCTGAAACAGCCCAAGCACTGAGGAGAATCATTGTCTCCATTCAATCTAAATGGATGCATTAAGGATTTTGTCCTTCTTTTCCAGTTTTCACCATTTCTCTCTGGGTTCCGGTAATCTCATTCAGTGATGCTGAGATACAGTATAACTAGAGATTCTCAATAAATATCCATACTAGATTTACCATTGAGAAACTTAAAATGGATGGCTCTATATAATAATAATCTGTTGGTATACCTATCCAAAATTTCACGTAATGCATCCTGATACTTTTGGTTATTATTTATAAACTATCATGATAGGATTGAGAAAGATGAATTTGAAGAGAACAACTGGCCACCCATGAAAAATCGCAGGGGGCATCCCCAGTTCTTTAGCAAGTAGACTTGCCTAACATCTCCTCTTGGGTTTGGAGACAAGGGATCTCTGGGTCACAGCAATTGCTAGGGATGTGCAGCAGGGATGGAATCATCCCATTCGGTATTCGTATTCGTCGGGACTCAATTCCGTTGCATCCGTTCTCGGGGGACCCCGATCCGTTCATTAGTTACATATGTATTCGTTTCCCCAAAAAAACCCCATCCCAACCCTTTAAATTTAATTAACTACAACTCCCCACCCTCCTGACCCCCCCCCAAGACTTGCCAAAGGTCCCTGGTGGTCCAGCAGGGGTCCTGGAGCGATCTCCTGCACTCGGGCCATCGGCTGCCAGTATTCAAAATGGCGCCAATAGCCTTTGCCCTTACTATGTCTCAGGGGGCTACCAGTGCCATTGGTCGGCCCCTGTCACATAGTAGGAGCACAAGATGGTGCCGGCTGTCCATTGCTCCTACCATGTGACAGGGGCCGACCAATGGCACCGGTAGCCCCTGTGACATAGTAAGGGCAAAGGCTATCAGCGCCATTTTGAATACCGGCAGCCGACGGCCCGGGTGCAGGAGATCGCTCCAGGAACCCCGCTGGACCACCAGGGACTTTTGGCAAGTCTTGGGGGGGTCAGGAGGGTGGGGGTTTATTCGTTAGTGATACGTTGTATTCATGGGGGTTCGCCATATGTTTCATGACCCCCCATGAATACAACGAATATGGCATATACATTGTGGATTACCAATACATTGCAAACGAATGCACACCCCTAGCAATTGCTGTCTACAGCCTGTTCCCCCCTCCTCTGGGGTCAGAGGAAGGGATTTACAAGCTGGAAATTCTACCTTCTCCAAGCCTTATTCCATGGATTTCATTTGTCACTGAGCATGTTGGTCATTTATACAAATACCTAATCACAATATATTATCAGGAACTAAGATGTTCTATCAAAAACCCCAAGAATAAAACTTCTTAAATATCATAACTGCCACCCAATTATCTATTTTTATTTCAGTTCAGTTATATCATAGGAAAAGGTTTCAGAAATAAGCTTGATTTTTGTATATTTCAAACAAGCTTTTCATTCAATCATTGGTCTAAAAAACCTTTACCCTCCCTTGTTTTGTGTACTATAATCTGTGACAATAAATAATTGTATGTCTGATGTCATCTTAAAAACCAGTATTAATTGTTTTAATTTTTTTTTCATCTGACACAGTTCTTAAAGTTTGTGAAATTTCACCTGCATTTCAACCACGTAACACAAACTCACACCGATTGCTTTGAAATTTTGAAACAACGTTGCATTTGAATACGAGAGTGTATTTATATACCTATATTATATAGATGTCACACCTGTGACAGGTAAAAACATGCTTTTTTGGAAAAACAGCGCCATCTGTTGGATGTACAAGCAACATACGCTATTTACAGTATAAATGTGCTCTGACCCATGGCCCGCAAATGCACAGTAGAGAGCAGCTCTACTGCGCATGTGCGGACCATTGAGCTCTGTGCTATGTGCTGGGTGTCACAGAGGGGAGGAGGAAAGGGCAGATGAGTCCACCGCCGGGCAAGGGGGGGAGGGAGTTGGGATGGCCGGAGCAGAGCAAATGCAGTAGAAAGTGGCTGTGAAGAGATCACAAGCAGCTGCAGCCTGCAGCAGCCAAAGCGCAAAGAGCTGAACAGAGAACAGCTCGCCCTCCTCCCCCGCCCCCTGAGTCCCACAGATAAGGAGAAGCCAAGTAAATATCCCGCAACTTCGGGGCGAAAGGGGGAAGGCAGTGCTGTCAGCCCGCCCGTGGGTCTCAGTCGCCACAGGAAGAGTTTACATGGGCATCGCTCCACCCCCACTCCCAGCAAAGCACCGTGACGAAAGTGAAAGCCAGAGCCCTGCTCCCTTCTCCCTCTCAAGCCCCTGATTGGATTTCTTAAAGGCACAGGTCTGCCAGAAAAAGCAAAGTAAGCTAGGCAAAGTGTCCCAAATCTGTTGCAGTGCCTGTTGCCTGCCATTTGTGAGGGGAGGGGGGGGGACGGAGTGTTTTCCTCTTTCTCCCAAACACAACTGGCGTGGGAACTTTGCAAGATCTTGCGAGTGCAGAGCAAAGACTTAGGTGGGAGGGGACAAAAATCCTGCCCGTTTTAACTTTATGAGAGAGAAGTGTGATAATGTGCGCTGAAGGCGAATGTGAGTGCCAGAGAGGGAGACTACGTGAGGGATTGTGTATGTGTGTGAGAGGGATTGGGCATGTGTGTGTGAGGGATAGAGGAAGAGTGTATGTGCAAGAGAGAGAGAGAGAGAGGAAGCCTATGTAGGGGGCTGTATGAGAGAGAGATTCTCTACCCCCCCCCCCCAGCTCTCCACTTAGTTACAGTGGAAGGGGTTCAGTGTAGAGGGGAATGGGAGAGCAAAGGAGTTGGGGCCTGTAAGGATAGAGTGAAAGGGGTCTGAGCCTGTCCCTCTGCCACCGGGGAAGGGGGGAGGGAGTTGGGATGGCAGGACCATTAAGCCTCGCGAGATCCCCCTCGGCCACCGCTGCAGCTCCTACCACTGCCGCCGCCTCTGGCCCTTCGTGGTGCTGGGGGGGAGAGGGAGCGGAGCAGAGCAAAGATGTAGGAGGAGAGAGGACAAAAATCTCACCCATTTTAACGGGCTTAACGGCTTGGACTAAATATTTTACAATTCCATTTCAATGTTTCCGATTGCATTGTTAAATTGAATTTTCATAGATTTTGATTTATTTTCATTTTGATTTAATTATTTTGTGTGACATTGCATTGGAATTGAGCTGTGTCACCATACCGTTCATTTAGTGAGTATAGTTTATGTTTTTTCTTTTTTCATTCTTTTTCATTTCTAGAATTGTGCGGTTTACATCTAGACACGGATTGCTTCTCACATGGACAATTATATGTTGTGTGTTCCAGAGTCAGAAAACCAGACAGACAATCTCTATATCTGCACAGACAATGGAACAACAAAAAATATTGTATACCCACAAGCATTGTGAAATTAACCATATTCAAAATGTGCGCGTTCTCTTTTCTTTCTTTTCCATTTAACCAGGCTGAGGCACAGCAACGTGTGGCCGGGTACAGCTAGTTCAAAATATTTTTTTAAAAATTTATTTTTCTAATTTTTCAAACATATCTCCTTTTATGCTTCTGATGAAAACTGGCTCTTTGGTCACAACTTCTTTTGACCCGATCACTGATATCATCTGACTAAATTGATCGATGAAACTGAATAAACATGGTTTCAAGAAGAGCACCAACAGACACCAATATGGCACACATATTGCTGTAAAACAGCTAATTCAGGGCAATTTTAGATTTCACAGAGTAAATTTTTCAGCCATACTCTCAAGTGTAAATGTTCTTTACCCATGTAAGTGGGCTTTTGAAAATTGCTACAATATATGCTATTGAATTGCCCATAGGATTTACCCACATAAGTGCACCTTACCTGGATAAATGGCTTTCGAAAATTGCTACGTTAGTATGTTACAACTGTATGAGTAAATGTTACATTTTTCAAAATGCACATTTTAATTTTTTTAGGAAAACTGTAGCATTTACTCTATTGGAAGACACCTGAACCATAATGTAGGGCAATAGAAAGAATAGGAAGTGCCTGAACATCACATCTGCAGAGAAATGGTGAGTTCCTTTTGAATATATATAATATAAATTTTAACACCAACCGCACTTAGTTCTAACTGGAAAGCTATCCATGTGTTTGTTTTTTCAATATGTGCTAAGACAAAATACATATTTGAAAACTAAATAACTTACGGGGTTATTTTCTAAAGGCTTATCACATGCGATTCGGCCGTATCACTTGCAATAAGCCTCTGTTGCACGCGAAAAGGCCCTTTTCGCGTGTGATAGCATGCAAATTCAAGTCGGGGCGGACTTGGGGCGGGGGGTGGGAGGAATCGGCGGTGTCTTCGCTGCCAGCGATAACGTTACCAACGTTATCGTTGGCAGTAGCGCGCCGAATAGTATCACTTTTCACGATGGTGCTATTCGGTGCGAAAGCTGGCAGCGAAGACACGCAGTGGTGCGAAGGCTGCGGGCTTTCGCAGGCCCACCCCACATTTTCGCTGGATTCATCATTCTGCGATGAATGATGAATCCAGGCCTTAGTTTGTGATTAGTTATTGCTAGCTGATTGATTTAAATTTTTTCGATTGCTTGTCAATACATTATCTGGTTGATTTTAAAAGCTCTACGTGCGCTGAAGTTGGGAGATTTGTGCGTGACTCAGTGAGGTGTGTGCTGCATGGATTTTTAACCTGCGCGGGTACTCGTGTTTCTTCTGGTACATGCACAAAAATAATTAATTACCAAAAGAGGCAAAGTGTGGGTGTGGTTTGGGCAGGGCATGGCTGGGCTCGGGCTGAGGCATGATTTCTGCGCGTACTTATGAATTGCGCACAAGCACGCATCAGGGTCCCCTACCACATAAATTTACTTCTGCTATGGGCAATATGTAGGTATGTAAGTCATAAAATTAAAAAATATATATTTTACTAATCAAGGATCAGTGGGTCTGGCCTAACGGGAAGGCCGATTGGTTAACTGGGCGAACTGGGAACGAACTGGGAAAATGGGTTCTAGTGTTGGCACGCATATCTATTAAAATCCCCCCCACCCATTTACGCCAGACTGTATTTGCGCGCACATGCATGCATCAATATGAAATTGGGTGCACGTGGATGCGCGAATAGCCGATTTTAAAACACTTGCAATGTTTTAAAATCATCATATCCATGTGTGCGTGCCGGCAAACACTGCACCCTCGTGCAGCTCTTAAAATCTACCTCTATGAGTGATTTACTAATTTTACTTTGCAGACCAGTAATATATCTTCAAGGCTCATTAGCATTAAATTAAGAGCAATTAGCCTTTGAAATGACATTAAATTAGGTTAACAGCATGTTTCTTTTCTTTAGCATTTGTATAAGGATCTCTAGATTGTTAATAGTCATTAAGATGAATTTTAAAAGACATTCATGCAGGTAAAAAATGTTCTAGCCATGTTAATCAATTATCTGAAAATGTCCCAACTTCAATGCAGCTAAAAGTCCACATGTTGTTTCATAATGTGAACACTCCATTCAGAAGCAGCATTCCCAGAGGTATGTTTAGGGCAAGGGAAGAAATATATGCATGTAGATGGAATTTTCAAATCTTTACATGTAGTTTTTCAGCAAATTTCTACCTGAATAAAAAGCAGGCACAAGTGACCATACATACTTTGAATCTGCATCAAGTTTCTAAGTGAAAGCATGCGGATACATTCACTTTGAAAACTGGCGCTGTTGACAGGTAAAAAGCATGCACAAGGCAGACAGGTTGAAAATTGCTTACTTTGAAAATTCTAGGAATGTGCATTCATTTGAAATAAATGGGTAAAATGAGACAAATGAGCTAATTTTTGTTTCTTTTCAAACTAACAAAAATGAGGGGAAAACACAACAATTTCTGTGCTTTTTCATTTTCAGCAAATAATGGGCTAAACGGGTATTTTTATAATTGTTCATGTAGTGCTAAAATATTGGAGTAAAATGTACTCACAGTTTAACCCAAATTTTCAAAGCAGACTTAGTCATGTAATGCTAATATTTATTGTTACTATATATAATTTTCAAGAGAAAAGATGTTCAAGATGATAAAACAAATACAATACAATATCAGAATAAAAGAAAAATACCACAGAAATATAAAATATCCATTAATGTTCTTACTTGCCTTTCAAGAGTTGGTTATATTGATTTCACTGGTAAACAAATTTCTAGGAACATTTTGTTTCCTCTACAACCTTCAAACAAGTAGATTTTAACAAGCTGAACACAAATATGCATTTATTATGTTTGTATCACGTACCGTTTGACAGAAAAGTGCGATATACATTAAGCATTGTTACGTGTCTGTAGCAGCATAAGCTATAATGACAATGTTGGCATCAGAAAACAAAACTAAAAATGTTTTGCTGCAGATTTTTATTTGTGATCACTGTCCGATGCTTCGCGGATGAGAGTCTAACAAAAATCACCCAGCATGGAGGGGTTCCACTTGCCTTGATACCGTTTCTCCATTTTGACAATGTCTTGATGAAACCTTTCACCATGCTCGTCACTCACAGCACCAAAGTTGTTTGGGAAGAAGTCCAAATGGGAATGAAGAAAATGTATCTTCAATGACAGGTTGCATTACATCAATCTGTATGCCTGAGCAGACTTTCAACCTGTTCGACATAGACTGCTGCCTTATAATTGCCTAGAAAGTTACAAACGATATTCTTGAAGGCTGTCCACGCAACACATTCTGTACCTTGCAGACCATCAAAGTGGTTGTCCTTCATCACAGCTCGGATTTGTGGGCCAATGAAAACACATTCTTTTATCTTGGTGTCACTTATGCGTGGAAACAATTGCCACAAATAATCAAAGGCTTTACTTTGCTTGTTCATTGTGGGGCGGATTTTAAAAGCCCTGCTCGCGCCGGCGCACCTATTTTCCATAGGCCGCCGGCGCGCGCAGAGCCCCAGGACGCGCATAGGTCCCGGGGTTTTTTGAAGGGGGCGTGTCGGGGGCGGGACCGGATGATGCGACGTTTCGGGGGTGGGGCGCGGCGTTTCGTGGGTGGGACCGGGGGCGTGGTTTCAGCCCGGGGCGTTTCAGGGGTGTGGCCATGCCCTCCGGAACCGCCCCCGGGTCGAGTCTCGGTGCGCCAGCAGTCCGCTGGCACGCGTGGATTTACATCTCCCTCCGGGAGGCGTAAATCCGTGGATAAAGGTAGGGGGGGTTAGATAGGGCCGGGGGGGTGGGTTAGGTAGGGGAAGGGAGGGGAAGGTGAGGGGAGGGCGAAAGAAAGTTCCCTCCGAGGCCACTCCGATTTCGGAGCGGCCTCGGAGGGAAAGGTGACAGGCTGCGCGGCTCGGCGCGCGCCGGCTGCCCAAAATCGGCAGCCTTGCGCGCGCAGATCCAGGATTTTAGAATATACGCGCGGCTACGCGCGTATCTTATAAAATCCAGCGTACTTTTGTTTGCGCCTGGTGCGCAAACAAAAGTACGCGAATGCGCTTTTAAAAAAAATCTACCCCTGTCTTAACAGAGTTTTTCATCAGCCCAAGTTTGATGTGCAAAGGTGGAAGAACTATCTTACTTGGATTCACCAATGGGTCGTGTGCAACATTCTTCTGCCCTGGAATCAACTTCTTGCGGAGAGGCCAGACTTTTCTGATGTAATGCGAATCTCTTGCTCGACTGTCCCACTCACAAAGGGGCAGATTTTCTAACCTGCGCGCGCTGGGTACATTTTTGCTCGCTACCCGGCGTGCACACATGTACACCCGATTTTATAACATGCGCGCGCTGCCACGCACATGTTATAAAATCCGGGGTCGGCGCGCGCAAGGGGGTGCACACTTGTGCACCTTGCGCGCACTGAGCCCTAGGGGAGCACCAATGGCTTTCCCCTTTCCCTCTGAGGCTGCTCCAAAATCAGGAACAAAGAAGTTCTATCAAAAACCCCAAGAATTAAACTTCTTAAATATCATAACTGCCACCCAATTATCTATTTTTATTTCAGTGGCTTAACCTCTGTTTATACTATGCTGGCCAGGGGCATTTTGCTATTTAATACCCCAAGAAGTTGGGAAACTCCCATGTCTAGGGTTTTCTGGTAAGGCAATCCTAGGCCATACTTCAACCTTTACGCAGATGATAGTTCCGATCCGCCTCATGGCAGATGTCATTGACGTCATAGCTGAAGCTTTCCTGGACTCAGGAGCCACAGGAAATTTCATAGAACAATCCTTGGTATATCATCATAATCTACCGCTGGTTCCATTGGTACCTCCTGGTGAGGTTCTTTTCCATCTATGGATAATCCTTCCTGGTCTCCTGACTATGATGACTGCTCTGCTGACCCTGCAAATCAGAGCCTTATGCCAGGAACAGCTCTCCCTCTTCGTTTTCCCTAAAGCAGTGAATCTAGTATCCTTGGCTTACCGTGGCTGGTCAAAAACAACCCTACCATCAATTAGCAGGCACTGGAAATCTCCCACTGGGGCCCTCAGTGCCATCAGGAGTGCCTCTCTATGAGCTCTCCATCCATGCCTGTTGCCCAAACCTCAGTACCCGACCTTCCAGGACTTCCACTACAATATACCGTGTACACAGACGTCTTCAGCAAGAAGCAGGTGGAGACTCTGCTGTCACATACGTTTTTTGAGTTCACCTTCTAGGCTGTGTCAACCACGCCACAGTCAAGGCTCACACTCTGTGAGAGATTGCTGAGGCATCATCTATTTGAAGAATCCTCTCACCCAGTTGTCATATATTCTGATCACAAGAGCCTTTAGTATCTCCAGCAAGCACAACAATTAAAAATCTCGGCAGGCCAGATAGTCCTTATTATTTAATTGTTTCAACTTCAAACTCAACTACCAGTGAGCACATCACACAACAACCATGTGGATGTTCTCTCCAATTCTCAAGAACCACCTTGTCATATTATTTATATAGACTGGATCGTGGCAGCCACTACGATCCTCTCACCACTCGGCAAGACAGTTGTTCCCAAGCGACTTAGGGAAAAGTTCTCCGGTGGGTACATATCTCCCGCCTGGCCAGTCATCTTGGCATCAAGAAGACTTTGGAAATGCTCATTGGCCACTACTAATGGCCCCATGTATCTCAGGATGTCTGTCATTATGTTAAATCCTGGGGGGTAGTGGGCCTGGGGGTAGTGGATGACTGTCATACATTGAATCCTGGGGGTAGTGGGCCTGGGGGTAGTGTGCCTGGGGTAACCTGCATGGAGTGGCAGTTACTACCCTTAGCAGAATCATGGGGTAACCTGCATGGAGTGGCAGTTACTACCCTTAACAGAAACATGGAGTAACCTGCATGGAGCGATATGTACTGCCGTGGGAGGCTTGCTGGGAAGACTGGGTGGACCATTTGGTCTTTTTATGCTGTCATTACTATGTTACTATGTTTTGACTGTGCCATTCACCTCACCCATGACATTACTCCTTCCAGAGGCTGTGTATATCCATTTATCCATTCTGGAGATCCAGGCCATGTCAGCATACATCAAAGAGAATTTCGAGTGGGGATTCATCCAGCCTTTATCTTCACCAGCAGTAGCAGGCTACTTCTTTGTTGGGAAGAAGGACAAGTCCTTTCACCCCTGTGTAGATTATAGGGGACTCAATGCCATTACCCACACGAATCAGTACCTGCTACCCCTCATATCAGAATTCTTTGACTATCTGTAAGGGGAGAAGATTTTCACTAAATTGGACCTACGGAGCACCTACAATCTGATCCATATTTGCAAAAGCAATCAATGGAAAATGACTATTAATACTCAAGATTCATCATTACGAGTATTTGGTTATCCTGTTTGGACTGTGCAATGCCCCAGCAGTATTCCAGCACATGGTCAATGAGATTTTTCAGGACCTTCTCCAGTCCTATGTACTTGTCTATCTTGATGATATTCTCATCTTCTCCCACTCTCTCTTTTCCAGCATTGGATGCATGTGAAAACAGTGGTGCAGAGATTCAGGGAGAAGCATCTATCTACCAAACTAGAAAAATGCACATTCGAGCAAAAGGGGATACTCTTTCTGGGATATATCATTTCTCAAAATGGCCTTTGCATGGATCCCGAGAAATTGAAAGGGATACAGGATTATCCCTGGCCAGTGGGGCTCAAGGCACTACAAAGATTCCTTGCTTCACAAATTATTACCCGCAATTTATATGTAATTATTCCACTTTGGTGGCCTCTATCATATTGCTCACTAAGAAAGGGGCAGATACCCAAAATTGGCCATAGTTGGCAATCCAAACCTTAAAATAACTCAAGGCAGCCTTCCTAGAAGCTTCCTGGTTATAACACCCGGATCCTTGAAAACCCTTCATTGTGGAAGTTGATGCATCTGCCATCATACCAGGCATCATTTTGTCCTAACAAAATGATAACAGGACTCTCATGCCCCACTTCTTCTACCCCACAAACTTCTCACCAGTGGAGAGGAATTATACTATTGGTGACAGGGAGCTCTTAGTTATAAAGTTTACCTTGGAAGAATGGCATCATCTATTGGAAGGAGCCTCTCACTCAATTGCCATAAATACTGATCACAAGACCTTTATTATCTCCAGCAAGCACAACAATTAAAAATCTTGGCAGGCCAGATGGTCTTTATTCTTTAATTGTTTCAACCCAAACTCAAGAACCAGTTATCAGAGAAGAACTATCATGTGGATGTTCTTTCCAGGTCTCTGATTCTCAAGAACCACTTTGGATACACTTTGATCTTCATGATATGAGTTCCAGTAGACTCTTCTAATTACATGCAGTCAACCCTGTGTTGAGTTGAACTAGCTCTCAAGGCTGCTGATTCAGTTGATATACAGAAGGTTTAAACCCCCTGACGCAGCCCTGACGCGAAACACGGCCATGTCAGGGTCCTTATTGTTCGACTGTTTGATTGTCTGACATATAAAACTGTACCTTTGTGGTGACTGTATTATTAAAAATTGTTGTTAAGAAATATTGATCAGTATATATTATTTGCCGCACATTTTTTCGTTGTATATTATTGATCTAGCCTGGATTATGGCAGCCACTGTGATCCTCACACCACCCGGCAAGACTGTTGTTCCCAAGCGACTTAGGGAAAAAGTTCTCCAATGGGTACATGCCACCCGCCTAGCCAGTCACCTTGGCATCAAGAAGACTTTGGAAATGCTCACTTGCCACTACTAATGGCCCCACGTATCTCAGGATGTCTGCCATTATGTTGAATCCTGTCCTAACTGCAGAATCAATAAATTTTCTCATGCCTACGCCTGGGGGCTGTTATAGCCATTGCCAGTCCCTGACAAACTCTGGAACCACATTGCCATGGATTTCATTACCAACCTCCCTTTCGCCAATATATGATATATATGAACAGTGGTATGAGTAATGATGGACTGGTTCTCTAAAATGGCCGCTTTGTGCCTCTTACTGGACTATCATTGGCTCTAGAGTTGGCCCACCTCTTTTCTCAACATGTGTTCCATCTTCTTGGCCTACCAGAGCACATACTCTCAGACCATGGTATCCAGTTCACTTCCAGGTTTTGGAGAAACGTCTGCCAGAAGTTTTAAATCTCTCTAGACATCTCTGCCTACCACTCTCAAACAAAGGGGAAAACAGAGAGGACTACTCAAAGCCTTCCTAAGGGCACACATCAGCAACTGACAAGACAACTGGGCTTCATTACTGCATGGGCCAAATTTTGCCACAATAACCACACTGGTCAATCTGCAGGTTCATTACTGTTTTACATTGTCTATAGTCAGCACCCGAGAATTCCACTCCTGGTGCCCCTATCTGTTTCTTGTCCATCAGTCAACTCTCTAGCCCAAGACCTTGAGGAGCTTTGGCAGAAGATCAGGCAGCATCTCTTTTCTGCTGGGGAGAGGTACACCTCACTCATTGTACTCTTCCCAGATCATTTATAAATATATTAAAAAGAATCAGTCCAAGTACAGATCCCTGAGTCACTCCAACAGTCCAAGTACAGATCCCTGAGGCACTCCACTGTTTACCTTTTTCCACTGTGAAAATGGACCATTTAATCCTACTCTCTGTTGCCTGTCTTTTAACCAGTTTGCAGCCCACAAAAGGACATTGCTTCCTATCCAATGACTTTTTAGTTTTCTTAGAAGCCTCTTATGAGGGACTTTGACGAACGCCTTCTGAAAATCCAAATATACCATATTCCTAGTTCATTTTTGTCCACGTTTATTCACCAAAAAATGATGGAGATTTGTGAGGCAAGACTTCCTTTGGGTAAATCCATGCGGTTGTGTCCCATTAAACCATGTCTATCAATGTTTTGTGAATTTATTCTTTATATCAGTTTCCATGATTTTTCCTGGGGCTGAAGTCAGGCTCACTGGGATATAATTTCCTTGATTACCCCTGGAGCCCTTTTTAAATATCGGAGTTACATTGGCCACCTTCCAGTCTTCAGGTATAACAGGTAATTTCAATTATAGGTTACAAATTCATTGTAATAGCTCTGAAATTTCATTTTTTAGTTCTTTCAGAACCCTGGAGTGTATACCATCCACTGCAGGTGATTTACTACTCTTCAGTTTGTCAGTCTTGCCTACTATATCTTCCAGATTCACTATGATTAGGTTCAGTTCATCTGAATCATCACCTTTGAAAACTGTCTCCAGAGCAGGAATCTCTCAACTTCCTCTTCAGTAAACATCAAAGCAAATAATTTTTTTAGTTGTACCGCAATGGCCTTCCCTTCCCTAAGTACCCCTTTAACCCCTCGATCATCTAACGGTCCAACTGACTCCTTCACAGGTTTTCTGCTTCGGATACATTTTTAAAAGTTTTTATTATATGATTTTTTGCTTCCCTGGCCAACTTCTTTTCAAATTCTCCCTTAGCCTGTCTTATCAATTTCTTACATTTAAATTGCCAATGCTTATGCTTTATCCTATTTTATTCTGATGGATCCTTCTTCCAGTTTTTGAATAAAGATCTTTTGGCTAAAATAGCCTCTTTCTCCTCACTTTTTAACCATGCTAGTAATCGTTTGGCCTTCCTTCTACCTTTCCTAATGTGTAGAATACATCTGGACTGTGCTTCTAAGATGGTATTTTTTAATTGTGTCCAAACCTGTTGCACAATCTTAACCTTTGTAACTGCATCTTTCAGGTTTTTTTGTTTTTTTCCACTATTTTTCTCATTTTATCAAATTTTCCCTTTTCAAAGTTTAGTGCTAGAGCCGTGGATTACTTACTGGCCCTCTTCCATTCATTAATTCAAATATTTTCATATTATGATTACTATAGTCAAAGCGGCCCCACCACTATTACCTCTCTCACCAAATCCTATGCTCAACTCAGAATTAGATTTAAAATTGCCTTGATAATATTTGGCTATCTTTTATTGCTGCAATTTTATGTTTGTTGAAACTGTTACCTTCCTCTTCCAAGTAATTACTTTTCTTTCAAACCATCCACTTGAAATTGTAAGGCAGCAGTTTTTTGAGCGCTCTGAGAATTTGAGGCATCCATTTTCCCATCCAAAGAGTTTATAGCTGTGGCCATCCCGGCCATAAAATCCCAGAGGGAATCTAATGTTACCTGTGCAGGTCGCGCTGGAATGGCAATCAGTTCCTTCCTCATGGTGGTTTCCGAGGGCATGCTTTCTCCCAGAACTGCTCTGGAATCAGTTGCACCTTCCATTCTCTCTCTCCGATCTTCCCCCGGGCTTGAGGTGAAAGTCCCGGTATTACACCTTGAGGGGTTTCTGAAAGAGCTTCTGGGTTCGAGTTGGCCGAGATACTTGCCGTACCTCCATTCCTCATCTCCTCCGTTAGCCCCTGCACAGGCGGCACCCTCTGTTCCGGGCTTAGAGACACCTCCCCCGCCGGCGTAAATGGCTCCTCCTCGCCTTCACGCGCATCGGGCTCCTCGGTTCTCTGGTGCGACGCTGCTGGACTCAAAAAGCCGGTGATCTCCGTCTGAATAGTCGCGGATGGGGTTAGTTCGGACGGGTAAGTCCGAACTTTACCTTTCCTTTTAGCAGGCATTTTTCTAAGGAAATAAGAAACAAAAACGGCAGCGAGCTCCTGCTTAGGTCTCAATGCGTGCGGCCATCTTGGTTCCGCCCCCCAGCTGGGTATATTTTGTGGTGCATGCCATGGAATATACCTTGCTAGTTATCTGGATATTTTAATCTGGCTAACTAGCCAAGCCACACAGAAGCTGAAAATGGACCCCAATATATCTATCCATACTCTCTATCCATCTATATATTAATCTATCTGTCCATATCTCTCTATCTATATCTAATAAGTATATAGATATAATAAGTATATAGATAAAAATTTGCTATATGTGTGTGTTGGTTAATCTGGGTCATGATCCAAATATCTTATTTGCACTGGGCTGGATTTTAAAAGGGTTACGCGCGCTGGGCCTATTTTAAAAAGGCCCGGTGACGTGCGTAAAGCCCAGGGACACGTGTAAGTCCCGGGGCTTGCAAAAAGGGGCGGTCCAGGCTGGGGAGGGGTGGTCTGGGGGTGGGACAGGGCAGGGCCAGAGGCCTCCGCACAGCCGCTAGGCCAGGGATCGTGCGCAACTTACTTCAGCCCCAGGGCTGAAGTAAGTTCTGAAAAAAAAAAAAGAAAAACGAAAAGGTAGGAGGGAAAAGGCGGGGGAGGTAGGGGAAGGGAAGGGAAGGTGGGTTGGGGTAGGGAACCGGGGAAGGCAGCGCGGCTCGGTGTGCACAAGGTGCACAATTGTGTACCCTCTTGTGCACGCTGACCCCTGATTTTATAACTTGCGCGTGCTTGCGCACGCAAGTTATAAAATCAGCTGTACATGTGCGCACGCCGGGTAGCGCGTGCACATGTATGTCGCCCGCGCATGTTATAAAATCTACCCCACTGTGTTTATGGGAGATTTGATGACTGATTTTATTTCTTTAGAATGTCCTCTTATTATCACACTCAAAATTGTGTCTTAATCATTTTAGTGGAAGACAAAAAATAGAATAAAAAGGTTTTCCAATAGAATGATGAAAAAACAATTTTCTGTCTATTTTCCACAGATGACAATACATGTAAAACATTTTTTCGGAATTGTCCGATGTCTGTTTGAGTTAATAGTCTATGCATGATGTAACAGTACATGTACATTCACACATTGCAAGAAATGTGCACACAATCTATACCTGAAATTCAGTGCCTTTCCGGATGGCAGAAGCAGGAGGAGGGAGTAGAGGGAGTGACTCTACGTGTTCACATGCCTTTTGAATCATTATTTTTGACAGGGCCTTGGTGCCAATATCAAAACAAATACAGTGGAATCAAAACTGACTATTTAAAATTTGAGAAATCATAATGTAGAAATAAAAAGACAACATGCAATATATAAGTGACAGCATTTTGTTGTATTAACTTAATGCATTTGTTAATAGGTTTTGTGAGTTATGCTAGCTTCATCAGGACAGCAATAGGAGCATAGCTCTTGAAAGTGAGTCACAGATGTATTGTTAGTCTATTAAAAATGTATCACCTATATCTTATTTGTTGATCTTTATTTCAATGTTTCTAAGACATGAACCACACTACTTTATCCAGAAACTAAACAAAAGTAGGTTGCGAGTTTAGAAAAGGACTCTGGAGAATTTGCTCTACCTCAGATTAGTTAAGAACTGGATATAAGTACTGCCGATTTTTCATTTAAAAATGTGAGCTCTCAGCACAAATGAAGATTCTTGACTTCTATAGTATGGCTACTTTTAGCTACACTAAAATGAAGCATTCGTGTGGGTGTGTTTAGATCAGGGGAGCATAGCATAGTGCCTACAGATGATTTTCAAATGCGCATACGCTGTTTTCCCCTTGCACAGCCATCCACACAAATGACACAAATGCTTTTAACATACTCATTTTGTGGCTGCCAATAGTCAAACAGAAAGAATGGGGGATGTTTCCCTTTAAAAACGTACACAAAGTATTTGTGTTAAAAGTGCAGGTGTAATTTAATTTGCAGCTACGCAGCCTGTTTGAAAATTGTTCCCTATAAACAAAGCTAGCAAAAAATAAAGACAGTAAAGACAGGAGAAAGCTGGATACGCTGAGGCTAGAAAATCCATGCAGATCAATTCAAGCGAGTGTCAGACAGGAAATTTATTTTCTGTTTGTCATGAAACAATGTATGTATAATTGCAAGGGTATTTAAAATAAGCTAACAATAAAACCAGATAATGTAATATAAATGTGCCTGGTCTCAAGTTGAGTCACAGTACAGTTGATAAAATTTATATGATTTCCTATGAAAGGTAATTTTGCTGAGTTTGGAACACATTCCTGCTAGGTAGCAGTTCAAGTTAGAAATAAAATGATTTCTTGAGCATGAGGTGATGGTGATATATTTATGCTCTTGCTGAGTTGCTTGGAGGCCAAGCATCTATATGAGTTAATTGAAATGTGGCTTCAGGGAAATTCTGTGACATTTCAAGGTAGCTATTTCAATTGGCTTCATTAGTTTAGTGAAACGGTGTGTTATTTTTATAATACAGCAAACTCCATCAATTTTAAATAACATTTTGTAATCTCCCTATGTGGTTGTCATTTGGCACTTCATAATTCATCGATGTTATCTGATAAGAATAGGCCTTCAAAGCCTCTTAATCACTTACAGTATAGTCCCTATGCAATGTCTTTTTTTCAATTTTCAATTTATATAATTACAAAACCTTTTCCAGTACAGTTTGAAAATCAAACTGAAATACACAGATAAGGAAACAAGTTCCAAAGAAAAAAATGCAAAATAAAAGAAAAAATCTGATCTACTACTTCCTAATATCTCATCATATAGGAGAAGACCCAATGTACAAATCTGAAAGCTTAAAGCAGGTAAGCGAGGTGAAAACAAGAAAAGAAAAACATAACGCTGAAGCAATAAGAAGTACTATATTTCACCAAGAACCAGAGTACATTCAAACTACAAGCACTTGGACTAAACATTCACGATCAATTGATTTGGAGATTCCTCTTCATTAATAAACATTCTAAGGGGCAGATTTTTGGAGGATTTACGCGCGTAGGGGAGTTACACGCACCAGGCCTATTTTCAAAAGTCCTGGCGGCGCGAGTGAAGCCCCTGGACGCATGTAAGTCCCAGCGGTTGAAAAAATGGGCGGTCCGGCGGCAGGCGTAAGTTGTGAGATAAAGGTACGGGGAGGGTTTTAGGCTGGGAGGCGGGACAGGTAGGGGAAGGGAAGGGAAGGGAAGGTGGGAGGGGTGAAAGGAAAGATTTTGGAGTGGCCTTGGAAGGAAAAGGGAAAGCCAGCTGGTCTCCCCGAAGGCTCGGCGTGCGCAAGGTACACTAGTGTGCACCCCCTTCGCACGCTGACCCCTGATTTTATAACATGCGCGCCATGCGCGTACCTTTTAAAATCTGCCCCAAAGTTGTGTTGCATCAGTAAATATATAATCTAAGACCAACAAATTTGATCAGGTATTTACATGGATAATGCAAGAATAAAAATCAGCATTGCAAGAAGTTATATCTTCCTAGGCAACAAACATCTGGAAATATACAATTTTTTAGATCGAAAAATAGGTCTTTCTTATAGTAAAAAAAAAAAAAGCCTAAGCTTATGCATTATACATGCATACATTCAATGTATGCATCTATAAGTGATTTTCAAAACAAGCCGGGTATGCAATTACTCAGGTGTTCGTGCGGTAAGGTATGTGCAAACAATGTGGACATGCTTGGGACATGTTAGGATGCAGTTTGGATGCCTGCATGTGCTTTATTTGTTTATTTATTTATTTTAAATGTCATGACATATTCCACGCTAATCCAATCTTATTTATTTATTTTTTTATTTAAACAGTTTTATATACCGACAACCATTTGCACATCGTGTCGGTTCACAGATAACTCAAAAACCAGGGTATATATAGGCATTGCCTTTACAGGGAACAAAGAACAAATAAACACAGTGGTAAAGCAAAAACTAGATAAATAGGAAGAGGGATTCAAATGGGGGAAACATAAGTTGGGAGAGGGGTATGAACAACAATATAATGGAGGGTATGAACAACAATATAATGGAAAGGGTTATGTACAGGGGTTCAACGGTACGTACGTTGATGTTTCAGGTTCTTGTTGTTCAGGGCGTATTACATTTCTCATTAATTTGCTATTTTAGAATAAACATATATGCAAATGTCATCAAGAATGCAGAAATGCTTTTAACGCACTAAATTTAAGCTTTCTTTGTCTTTTATGACCTGGCGCATAGTATGCTGGTTTCTCCTAGTGAGCGGAAAGGGCAGCTTGCTAGGAGGTGAAGCAGGAACTGTGTTCCTCCCCATCAAACAGGACATGGAGCAGTCCGATTGAGTACTGTTCCCTCTTTGAGTTCCAGGGTCCTAGCACTGTCATCCCTTTGCTCCCAAGCTGGGCAAGGGCGATTGAATAGGTTTATAGACTTGAGCAGGCTGATGCAATTGTTGTGTGGGGTGCTGAAGGGCTCTGGCATCACATGTACCAATGGCAGGGATGGTGGGAGAGAGGTCTGCCTTTCTTGTCTTGGTGAACCTCTCCCAGCAGCAAAAGGAGAAGGAGAGGCTCCTTGACCATGTGCCTGGACTCTTCTATGGCTCATTCAGGATTTTTCAGTTTTTGTCTTTTGTCAACTTTGACTGGGACCAAGTGTCTTGTGTCCTTCCATCTGGGATTCTGTCCTTCCTTATGTTCTCTCCTTACAAGAAACATGTGCCCACAAAATGCTCACCTATGATTCTTAGCTGTGGTCACTCAGCTTGTGCATCAATGAAGAATGCAGCTAGAATGCTGTGAGAATTGGTGTGAATTGTGGGACACTGATCATCAATACTTTGAATGCACACTGTGGCCCTGGGTTAGCTGTCTGAGGGTCGCTTGTATGTAAATTGCCTTTTCCCAGTGCGCAAATGGGGCTGGTCCAAGGATGCCAACCAGGATCTTGTGTCCCCTCAAGTGCAGACCAATGGGGTGCCTGCCTTGTGGAGCTTGAAGTGAGTGGAGGATTGATATGGCTTCTCATTTCCTGAATATCCTCTGTCTCCTTGCTGGGGCAGGGGTTTGATGGGGATGGGTTGCTGCTTCCTGTGTGGAGGCTGGCCATCTTTTCTAGTTCTGCTATATCTATCTAGAGATGGGATGGCCAGAACTGCACATAAGTATTCAAGGTGTGGTTGCACCATGGCTCGATACAGAGTTAATATGATATTTTCCATTTTATTCTCCATTCCTTTTCAGATCATTCCTAACATTCTATTTCTATTTTGACTGCCGCCCCACACTGAGCTGAGGATTTCAACACATTGTGTTAAGATTTGTGGCTTGCGGGTTGGGCCCGCAAGCCACCACACTTACCCCGGACACTGCCGGAAGGCCCCTACCTCAGAGTGGTAGGAATGCCACAGAGCACAGCTCCTTATGCCACCTTGCTGCAGCTAACCTGGTTCCTCCTAAGATGTGTGCATACACACAGGCCGATACAGTACAGTGCGCTCCGGTTAACCAGCTTTAGCCCTTATTCAATAAGGGGTAATAGCGCGTCAAAAATGCATGTTCAACCCCCCCCCCCCCGAGACTAATAGCACCCGCAACATTCAAATGCATGTTGATGGCCCTATTAGTCATTCCCGCGTGATACAGTAAGTAAAATGTGCAGCCAAGCCGCACATTTTACTTTAAGAAATTAGCGCCTACCCAAAGGTAGGCGTTAATTTCTGCCGAAGCTGGGGAAGTGCACAGAAAAGCAGGTATAACGTAAAAACTGCTTTTCTGTGCACCCTCCAACTTAATATCATGGCGATATTAAATTGGAGGTCCCAAAGTTAAAAAAAAAATAAAAATTTGAAATTGGCCCACAGCTCGCGGGTTGAAATCCAGATGCTCAATTTTGCTGGCGTCCGGTTTCCGAACCCGTGGCTGTCAGCGGGTTGGAGAACCGACGCTGGCAAAATTGAGCGTCGGCTGTAAAACTCACTGACAGCCGCCGCTCCTGTCCAAAAAGAGGCGCTCAGGATGCGCCAGTGTCCCTAGTGCCTCTTTTTACCACGGGCCCTAATTTAAATAAATTAACTTACTGAATCAC
The DNA here is from genome assembly GCF_901001135.1 of Rhinatrema bivittatum. Taxonomy (NCBI): domain Eukaryota; kingdom Metazoa; phylum Chordata; class Amphibia; order Gymnophiona; family Rhinatrematidae; genus Rhinatrema; species Rhinatrema bivittatum. The sequence continues at coordinate 67,998 of NW_021821305.1, forward strand.
CTGTACAGGAGCGTGGCCTGTGCGCTTGCCCGCTCTCCCGCGATTTTTACTGTATCGGCCCGACAGTGCCTTTCCTTAAAGGGCCCTCAGCAGGAAAATACCCACAGCACCCTTTGATGACATCAGCCAGCCCTCACTACTTATAGGCTCCTCAGACGGCTCACCAGTGACTCAGCAATGGGCCTCCTGGCTTTGCAGTGAGTGTTGTTACTGCTCCTGATTCTTGATTGTCTTGGTGTTCCCTTATCTTCTCTAGCCTTGTCTCGACCAGCCTTGCCTCATCCATCCTTGCCTCACCCAGCCTTGTCTCCTTCTGTTTTCCTTGTCCAACTTGCCTTGCCCTTCCATCTCATCCATTGTCTTCAGTGTGTATTCATCCACCCCTAGCCTGACTCTCCAAATCTTGTCCTTTTTGCCTGGTCATGACCAAGATTGCCTGCCATCTGGACTTGACCATACTTGCTAGCTGCCTGCCCCAACTTTGGCCTGTCTCTGACCCCATTAATCTGTTGCTTGCCCTGACCCCGGTGAGCCATTGGACTCTTGTTCTCTTCACTGGCCTAGGGACCTATCTAAGTCCTGCTGGCTGCCATAACTTGTGGGGAAGATGGCTGGTATAGGTGAAACTCTAGACTGTCCCGCTACAGGTGCATTCACCAGCTGCCAATGTAGGCCTCATAGGTTCAACTATGAGGCTGCGTCATTTACGCCACAGTATAAATGGTTCACACACACTACCCTTCACACTTTGTCCACAAAGACTCCAAAGTCCTCTTGCCCAATACAAAACCCAACATTATGTACATGCTGCAGTTGGGACTATTTTGCTCAATGTGCATCATTTTGCAATTTTCCACATTAAATTTCAGCTGGCATTCAGTTGCCCAGTCTCCTAGTTACATGCATGTATGCTATTTTTCCACATAGAACATTTTTGTGCATAAATGGCTGTTTTAAAATCAGCTAGGTCACTGTTCACATAAAAGTATACATGAACTTTTATGCAAGCTGAGCAGAGGTGTCTGGGGATACGGCGGAGGAGTCGATGTTTATGCACATACTTTTTGATTTTAAAAATTATGCCTGTAGTGTACATGCACAACTTATGCCCTCAAAAGAGAAGGTGTAATGTTACACAAGTGAATCTCTGCATATACCTGGCCACTTACCTGTGAATTTTCAAAAAGTGAATTTATGCACGCTGATGTTAGATATTTTAGGGTTCATATTCAAAAGCCATTTAGATGGATAACAGGAAAGTTATCTGTCTAAATGGCTTAGCCACATTTTGAAATGCTTACCCGGCTAAATTCTAGCCGGATAAATCATTATCCGGCTAGAATTTAGCCGGGTAAGTTGGAGGCAATCCTGGGGTGGGAGACAGGCATTTTGGGGAGGAGCTGAGTTAGCCAGTTAAGTTCACTGGCTAACTCTAGGCGTGCCATAGGCAGGTCCAAAGATAGCTGGATACCACCTATCCGGTTAACTGTAACTTTCCTGGGTATATTCAGCGGCATAGCAGCACCACTGAAAATCCCAGTTAAGTTAGCTGGATTTGGGTATCCTGCTAACTTAACTAGCCACTTAGCGGCTGAATATTTATCCCTCTATATTCACTTACACAGCATCTGGCCTTCAACAGCACATGACAGCTAAGACATATATTAAGCCAGTATCATGTCCCTTAAAATACAATCAGTCCCCATTATTATGATGAGAACTGTCCAAATACCTGTGTAAAAACAGGCCTTCATACAGACTTCCATTTTCAGCATGCCAGGGAGTTGATTCTATTATTGTGTGCTGGTAAACATCTAAGTTCTTGGACTTGTCTCACACAATTGGACAGCTTGAAGGGAAGGAATTGCCAACCTATTCTGACCCTCAGATCTCAATGAGTGTGCTGGTCTACAGATCTTTAACAATGTACTGAAAAAGGCGGGCGCATCATCACTGAACACTTTATGAATTAAAACCAGGATCTGACGTCTTATCCATCATGCCACAGGTAACCAATGCAATGATGCCAATTCAGGTGACATATGAGCAGTCATTGATGTCCCAGTTAATAGCCATGTAGCAGCATTCTGGATTAGTTGTAAGGCTTTTATAGTTCAGTCTGATAGGCCTGAATACAACAAAGTGCAATAGTCCTAGGAAGAAAGTCTCAAAGCAGGCAACATTGTATAGAAGTATACATTACTCAGATAAGGTTTCAAACTATGCAGCATCTGTAACTTTCAAATGACTGATTTAACTACAGTCTTGACATGCTGCCACATTGACAAATTTGAATCAACATTTACACCCAAAATTTGGGCTGCAGAAGATACTGGAATTGACCTTTCATCTAACTATAACATTAAAGGAGCAGAGAACGACATAGTTCTTCTCAAAATATTACTTCAGTCTTACCTACATTCATGGCCAACTTTTTAATAGTCATCTAGCGTCTGATAGAAAACAAACAATTAGAAAGAAGAGCAAGAACATCTTGAAAAGAAGTTGTGACAGGGGACAAAAGATTGCACATCATCAGTATATAACTGATAACCTAACCCTAATTCAAAAATCACTCTACAAATGGGCAACATATAGATGTTAAGCAAAAGAGCTGATAACACTGATCTCTTTGGATCTCTGGACACAAGAAGATCCAAGAAATACAGAATCACCAAATTATACCTGTTGCTGACACTAGCAAGATAAGATTAAACCAATTAAGTACCTCCAAGGTGATACCAATCTCGAATCGATTCATGATTCAGTGCAACAAAAGCTGCTGAGGTGTCAAGCAATACCAGGAAAATTATCCCCTCCCCTGCTCCTGTTCAAAGCCACACAAAATATCTCAGAAGTTGATTATAAAAGCAATCTAGTGTTATGATCAGAACAAAACCCTAGTAGACTGTTCTCATCTATATAGTCCCTTAGTTGTTTCACAACACCTCCTCCCACAACTGTCACTACAAAAGGAAGTAAGGAAAAGGAAATTGGCCAATAATTTGTGGTTACAAGCTGATCAAGTGTAGCTTCTTTTTTTTTTTTAACAATGGTGGACCAAAGCCTGCTTGAAGTGTAGTGGTAAATTCTCTTAAGAAAAGGACAAATTAACAAACTGCTAAAAATTCAGCAGTCTTCTCTCAAAACTTTCAGAAGTTCATTGGTAAAAAGGTGTTATTCAAAGATGCAACAATTTTATAATATTCACAGTTGTCACTAGAGAGAAATTGCTCCATTGACATTGATTGTTCTGGAACCCAGAAGTTACATACTCTTCATAATTTAAATGTAATATCATGTAACTCTTTTCGCTCTCTCTCTCTTTCTGGGAGAAGCAGAATGTTTTCTCTTTAGGCAGGGAATGTAACATTTTCAGAACAATGAGGTGGTTTTCCTGGTAGGAAAAAAAGCACATTCAGATATCAGATAACATTGGTTCTCTTCATCAACCTCTATGATTCTGTAAGTTCTACATGCAGTTACAAATTCTCAAGTAGAAGGAGTTGTTTACCCAGTAGCAAGGCTGATGCATCAGTAGCAGTGCTATTTTCAACAGCAGAACCAAAGCTCTCTTCATGTTGTTAGAAGCAAGCATACCCTCTGCTTCCTGCTTTTCTCCTTTCTCAGGGATTCAGTGCACATGAGAATAGAGGTTGAGAAGTTCCAGAACCACCCAGTTCCCAGAATGCCAACCCAGGGATTTATGTAGGCTATGTAACTGACTTATTTGCCAGTATGAATAAACTTTTACTCCCTGGGGTTAATATTCATTTCTTTGCAATTGCACTGTACCAGAGATATCTCAGTGTTTTAGCCCCTTGGACAAATAAGAACATAAGAAAATGCCATACTGAGTCAGACCAATGGTCCATCAAGCCCAGCATCCTGTTTCCAACAGTGGCCAATCCAGGCCATAAGAACCTGGCAAGTACCCAAAAACTAAGTCTATTCCATGTTACCATTGCTAATGGCAGTGGCTATTCTCTAAGTGGTAGATTTTCAAACCGCGCGATTTGGCGTACTTTTGCTGGCGCATCAGGCGCCAGCAAAAGTACGTGGGATTTTAGTAGATACGCGCGTAGCTGTGCGTATCCGCTAAAATCCTGGATCGGCGCGCGCAAGGCTATCAATTCCGTATAGCCGGCGCGCCAAGCCGCGCAGCCTACCCCCGTTCCCTCCGAGGCCGCTCCGAAATCGGAGCGGCCTCGGAGGGAACTTTCTTTTGCCCTCCCCTCACCTTCCCCTCCCTTCCCCTACCTAACCCACCCGCCCGGCCCTGTCTAAACCCCCCCTTACCTTTGTCGGGGGATTTATGCCTCCCGGAGGGAGACGTAAATCCCTGCGTGCCAGCGGGCCGCTAGCGTGCTGGGACGCGACCTGGGGGCGGGTCCGGAGGGCGCGGCCACGCCCCCGGACCGCCCCGGGCCATAGCCATGCCCCCGGGCCCGCCTCCGGAACGCTCCTGACACGCCCCAAAAACGCAGCGCGATTCGGGCCCGCCCCCGACATGGCCCCCTCAGAAAACCCGGGACTTACGCGAGTCCTGGGGCTCTGCGCGCACCGGTAGGCCTATGTAAAATAGGCTCACCGGCGCACAGGGCCCTGCTCGCCTAAATCCGCCCGGATTTGGGCGGATTTAGGCGAGCAGGGCTCTTAAAATCCGCCCCTAAGTGAACTTAATAGCAGGTAATGGACTTCTCCTCCAAGAACTTAGCCAATCCTTTTTTAAACACAGCTACACTAACTGCACTAACCACATCCTCTGGCAACAAATTCCAGAGTTTAATTGTGTGTTGAGTAAAAAAGAACTTTCTCCGATTAGTTTTAAATGTGCCCCATGCTAACTTCATGGAGTGCCCCCTAGTCTTTCTATTATCCGAAAGAGTAAATAACCAATTCACATCTACCCGTTCTAGACCTCTCATAATTTTAAACATCTCTATCATATCCCCCCTCAGCCGTCTTTCTCCAAGCTAAAAAGTCCTAACCTCTTTAGTCTTTCCTCATAGGGGAACTGTTCCATTCCCCTTATCATTTTGGTAGCCCTTCTCTGTACCTTCTCCATCGCAATTATATCGTTTTTGAGATGCGGCGACCAGAATTGTACACAGTATTCAAGGTGCGGTCTCACCATGGAGCGATACAGAGGCATTATGACATTTTGCAGGGTATGTTCATTCTGTCATATATACAGAAATATCATTCACCAATTGGCTAAAAAGCTAAGAATAATGTAGCATACAACAGCACATAAACATATAATTATTGGTAGCTAGTAATTAAATTTTGAGGAGGTTAACCACACTATTAAATATATCATACCAACTTGTGAAGCATTTTTTAGGCTCCTCATTTATTATATTTCATGGTTGTGGCAATAGAAATCAAGAGCTTCGTAAGTCAATGACAGTAACATAATGAGCTGGGGAAGTAAACACAGTCATTAAAGCTGTCAGCCAGGAAGATGCTGATCTGATTCTTAGAAAGAGCACTGTCTTTCCACATAAATGATTTATAAACAGCAGCTTAAGTGTGGATCCAAAATCAACTGACTGGGTTAGAAACTGGTTGGGAGGAAGTCAACAAAGATAGTTTTTAACAAAGTTCACTCCAAGAGAAGCGGGGTTACCAGTGGAGTGCAACCGGAATTGGTCCAGGATGTGGTTCTGTTCAATATTTACATAAGTGATATTGCTGATGGGCTATCGGGAAAGATGTGTCTTTTTACAGATGATACTGATACAGGGTGGACACACTGGAAGGCATAGAAGAGATGAATAGAGATGTGAATTGTGTGATCGATCGTCTTAACGATCGATTTCGGCTGGGAGGGGGAGGGAATCGGATCGTCGCAGTTTGGGTTTTTTAAATATCGTGTAAATGATGTAAATCGTGTAAATCGAAAACCGGCACACTAAAACATCCCTAAAACCCACCCCAACCCTTTAAAATAAATCCCCCACCCTCCCGAACCCCCCCAAAATGCCTTAAATTACCTGGGGTCCAGTGGGGGGGGAGGGCGGGAAAACCGGCACACTAAAACAACCCTAAGACCCACCCCGACCCTTTAAAATAAATCCCCCACCCTCCCGAACCCCCCCCCCCAAATGCCTTAAATTACCTGGGGTCCAGAGGAAGGGTCCCGGTGTGATCTTTTACTCTCGGACCTCGGACCTCTGTGTGTTGTAGAAACAAAATGGCACCATTTTGTTTTTTTGTCCCCCGACGTCAGGAGCGTAGGAGATCGCTCCCGGACCCCTGCTGGACCCCCAGGGACTTTTGGCCAGCTTGGGGGGGCCTCCTGACCCCCACAAGACTTGCCAAAAGTCCAGCGGGGTCCGGAACGACCTCCAGCAGTCGATTCGTGTTGCCGTACGGCCGGCGCCATTTTGCTAGTAAAATGATCAGCAATCTTCAACAAAAAAAAAACATATGGGTAGAGACATAAGGGCTTAAACATGGGGGATATGACAGGATCTTTCAAATACCTCCAAGGAAAAAAATGAGGCAAAACATTTTCAAAGAAAGGGAAGCTTGAGAATGAGGGGTCACGGGATATGGGGGAAAAGGGGAGACTCTAGTAATCTGACTATGGATCTGAGGAACAGTCTACCACGGGAGTCACAGTGTGGAACCATTGCAGGAGATCAATCAGGATGGGAAATGACATTCCAAGAATCAATTAAGTGGAATGGGAGATAGAGATAGGCAGGCTGACTGGTCCTTATTGTCGTTACCTGCTGACATGTTTCTATACTGTTTCTATATTGGAAACACTGCTAACGATTTCCTTATGCCTTAGTTATGGGAGAAACACAATTCTTGTCATTAATTCCAGTACGTTGAGCTCAGGGTTTATCTCTTAATCATTACTTCTTGAATCATTGATACCAAGTGATACATCCCAGTCAACAATAATATATTTTCATCCATAGTGTGCACTAACAGAAAATGATACAAATTGACACTTTTCAGGTCAGTTAGGAATGAATATGTATTCCTATTGGCTGGCTGCCCTCTTATTTATTGATGTTACCAAGGTTCCCACTGAGGTGATGGTTGGGGGGATGGGAAATGGAAGCGGTTGGTAGCTTGACAAAAAAAGTAATGTGATCAGTCAATGTGACTAGAACTTGTGCCTATCCCTGATACCGGGAGTGTTGTGATCTTCCTGCACACAGATCCCTAACCCTGATACTGGGAGTGTTGTGATCTTCCTGCACGCAGTGCCCTAACCCTGATGCCGGGGGTGTTGTGATCTTCCTGCACTGAGCAGGGATAGGGCACTGCGTGCAGGAAGATCACAACACCCCTGATATCAGGGTTAGGGCACTGCGTGCAGGAAGATCACAACACTTCCAGTATCAGGGATATGGCACTGAGTGCAGGAAGATCACAACACCCCTGGTATCAGGGATAGGGCACTGTGTGCAGGAAGATCACAACACTCCCAGTATCAGGGATATGGCACTGAGTGCAGGAAGATCACAACACCCCTGGTATCAGGGATAGGGCACTGAGTGCAGGAAGATCACAACACTCCGGGTATTAGGGATAGGGCACTGCATGCAGGAAGATCACCTGCTATCAGGGTTAGGGCACTGCATGGAGGAAGATCACAACACTCCCAGTATCAGGGATATGGCACTGAGTGCAGGAAGATCACAACACTCCAGGTATCAGGGTTAGGGCACTGTGTGAAGGAAGATCACAACACTCCTGGTATCAGGGTTAGGGCACTGTGTGCTGGAAGATCACAACACTCCCGATATCAGGGATAGGGCACTGTGTGCAGGAAGATCACAACACCCCTGGTATCAGGGTTAGGGCACTGCGTGCAGGAAGATCACAACACTCCCAGTATCAGGGATATGGCACTGAGTGCAGGAAGATCACAACACCCTGGTATCTGGGATAAGGCACTGTGTGCAGGAAGATCACAACACCCCTGGTATCAGGGTTAGGGCACTGTGTGCAGGAAGATCACAACACTCCCAGTATCAGGGATATGGCACTGAGTGCAGGAAGATCACAACACCCCTGGTATCAGGGTTAGGGCACTGTGTGCAGGAAGATCACAACACTCCCGGTATCAGGGATAGGGCACTGTGTGCAGGAAGATCACAACACCCCTGGTATCAGGGTTAGGGCACTGTGTGCAGGAAGATCACAACACTCCCAGTATAAGGGAAATGGCACTGAGTGCAGGAAGATCACAACACCCCTGGTATCAGGGATAGGGCACTGTGTGCAGGAAGATCACAACACCCCTGGTATCAGAGTTAGGGCACTGTATGCAGGAAGATCACAACACTCCTGGTATTAGGGATAGGGCACTGCATGCAGGAAGATCACAACACCCCTGGTATCAGGATAGGGCACTGTGTGCAGGAATCACAACACTCCGGGTATTAGGGATAGGGCACTGCATGCAGGAAGATCACCTGCTATCAGGGTTAGGGCACTGCATGGAGGAAGATCACAACACTCCCAGTATCAGGGATATGGCACTGAGTGCAGGAAGATCACAACACTCCAGGTATCAGGGTTAGGGCACTGTGTGAAGGAAGATCACAACACTCCTGGTATCAGGGTTAGGGCACTGTGTGCAGGAAGATCACAACACTCCCGATATCAGGGATAGGGCACTGTGTGCAGGAAGATCACAACACCCCTGGTATCAGGGATAGGGCACTGAGTGCAGGAAGATCACAACACTCCCAGTATCTGGGATATGGCACTGAGTGCAGGAAGATCACAACACCCCTGGTATCAGGGATAGGGCACTGTGTGCAGGAAGATCACAAACCCTGGTATTAGGGATAGGGCACTGTGTGCAGGAAGATCACAACACTCCCATATCAGGGATATGGCACTGAGTGCAGGAAGATCACAACACTCCCAGTATCAGGGATATGGCACTGAGTGCAGGAAGATCACAACACCCCTGGTATCAGGGTAGGGCACTGTGTGCAGGAAGATCACAAACTCCTGGTATCAGGGTTAGGGCACTGTGTGCAGGAAGATCACAAAACTCCTGGTATTAGGGATAGGGCACTCTGTGCAGGAAGATCACAACACCAATGGTATCAGGGTTAGGGCACTCCATGCAGGAAGATCACAACACTCCCAGTATCAGGGATATGGCACTGAGTGCAGGAAGATGGCAACACCCCTGGTATCAGGGAAATGGCACTGTGTGCAGGAAGATCACAACACCAATGGTATCAGGGTTAGGGCACTGCATGCAGGAAGATCACAACACTCCCAGTATCAGGGATATGGCACTGAGTGCAGGAAGATCACAACACTCCCATATCAGGGATATGGCACTGTGTGCAGGAAGATCACAACACCAGTGGTATCAGGGATAGGGCACTAAGTGCAGGAAGATCACAACACTCCAGTATCAGGGATATGGCACTGAGTGCAGGAAGATCACAACACCCTGGTATCAGGGATAGGGCACTGTGTGCAGGAAGATCACAACACCCCTGGTATCAGGGATAGGGCACTGTGTGCAGGAAGATCACAACACTTCTGGTATTAGGGATAGGGCACTGTGTGCAGGAAGATCACAACACTCCCGGTATCAGAAATAGGGCACAAGTTCTAGTCACATTGACTGATCACATTACTTTTTTTGTCAAGCTTCCAACTGTTTCCATTTCCCATCCCCATATATTGTCAGTGGGAACCTTGGTAACATGAATAAATAAGAGGGCAGCCCATAGGAATACATATTCATTCCTAAACTGACCTTAACTGACCTGAAAAGTGTCAAATTGTATCATTTTCTGTTAGCGCGCACTAAGAATGGTTAGTGCGCGCTAACTTCCTGTTAGCGCGCACTAACTCCCGTTAGTGCGCACTAATCGGAAAAAAACGATTTTTTAACTAAAAAATCGTGCCAAACACGATTTTCTTCTCCTGCCAATCGATTTCGATCGTCGTTAAGACGATTGGGCACACGATTCACACCTCTACTCTGCGGTGCCTGCTGGACCTCACTCTTCAGCCGCCAGCTGGATGGAGTCCGCTGATGGTTGTTGGATTGCAGGTCCTTTTTTGCATGGGACCTAGGTGGCAATGCTCCCCCCCCCCCCCCCATTCCATGATTATGGCATGGGCCTTAAACAACAGCAGGAGTAACATTTAAAACATCATCTCCTGCTGCAGGACCTGTCTTACAGTAAAAACTGCAAGACTGGCCTTGCAGCTGCAGGAGTTGATGTTCTCTTAAATGCAACTCTTGCTGCTGGCTGGGGAGAGGGCCAATTTAAGCTAGAGGTTCACGTGTTTGACAGCTGCATCTCAGTATCAGATTGGGCAAGGTTTTGATTTATTCCTGCCCAATCCAATGTATAAAACTGGGGTGGTAAAGGGGGTGGCAAGCCAATTTTTGGGGGGTGGCATTTGCCATCCCCTTGTATCCATTAGCAACACCTAAGCTAAGTGTTAATGCAATACATTCCACATATAACAAAGAATAATGAAAAACATGAGGAGGAAAGAACGGCAAGACCAGTTGGCTTTTGTGCCTATACTACCTTGGTTTGCAGGTCAGTAAGACTCTAAATGCTATCATAACATTGGAGAACTCATTATGGATTATTATATCTATTTGGAAATAAATGTCTTCTTATGGATAGCAAAGGGGCACTGTCAAGATTGATAAAAATGAAATGTGAAAAATCATGGAAAACTGAAATTGTTTGGAGATTGAAGCAGGAGATTGCCCTTCTTTCTGAACAGATGAACAACTTCTACAACCTCTCTGGCATACTCTTGCTGCTGCACCACAGATATGCATGTACTGTAATTGTGAGCTCTAGTTTTTTAGGTGGCAGGCAAGTGTTTTCTAGCTAAATGTACAACACCAGCTCCATTCTCTTGCTGTCAGCTGCGATCGGGTCACAGGGTGTGAGGAGTGGACCAGGGAAGTGGTAGAGCTAGGATCAATTGGCCCTGCTGCAAGTTTTCATTTTTACCCTTTTCTTTTCCTTTCCTTCCTGCATACATGCTTTTAACTACTGGAGGTAGACTGATCCCATAATCAGTTAGGCCTCAGTAATGACTGGATTGATTAAAGTACTGCAAAATTCTCGACACATGTGTAACCCCCCTTCTTGAGGCACATAAAATAAAAATTTGTGATGCTGGGTTTTTATGAGTCAGGCACCATCTTCTGTGGGTTCACAATTCACAAAATGGTCAGAAAGATTGTGGACTGGACCAGAGGTGACAGATGTATTCACTCATGCAAAACCTTCAATCTTCAATCCCTTCAGTGGGCTCATACTGTACCACAACTCTGGGATCTGAGTAATCAAAGTCTCTCTTACTGGAATATGTTACAAAATTATTGTTTTTCTTCTGGGTATATCAACAGTCAATTCATAATAATAAAGATCACCAAAGGGATGAATCACAGGATTTCACAGCTGAGATAAGCAGCACAGCAAATCAATACATATTTACAGTACATTTCCTTTTTCTTTAGAGCCTGGACCATACGAGTATGCCTGTTTATATAACATTATTAGTCACTGGTGGAGCAGGAATGCGACCTGGAGCAGTAATGAAATGCAGAGCCCCTCATTAGTGCACTGGGTATGTTTCTCACGACCCTTGCTCCCACCAAGCTATTACTTATGTGGACCCTTAGGCCTCAGCAAGATGGAACACTCTTTGAGGCGGTCCCAAAGATTCTTGCCGTCAGCTGGCAGAGTGTCTCTCTGGAGAACAGGCCTAGGTCCGAGGGCAGAGCTGATCCCAGCTGAAGAGAGAGGTATCCGAGGACAATCCGAGTCAGGGCAGGCAACAAGCAAAGTGGGTCCAGGGACAATCCGAGTCAGGGCAGGCAACAAGCAAAGTGGGTCCAGGGACAATCCGAGTCAGGGCAGGCAACAAGCAAAGTGGGTCCAGTGACAATCCGAGTCAGGGCAGGCAACAAGCAAAGTGGGTCCAGGGACAATCCGAGTCAGGGCAGGCAACAACAAAGTGGGTCCAGGGACAATCCGAGTCAGGGCAGGCAACAAGCAAAGTGGGTCTAGGGACAATCTGAGTCAGGGCAGACAACAAGCAAAGTGGGTCCAGGCACAGTCCGAGTCGTGGCAGGCAGCAGGCAAGCGAGAATCCAGGAACGGTCCAAGTCGTGGCAGGCAGCGGGCAAGTGAGAATCCAGGAACGGTTCAAGTCGTGGCTGAGAGCAGGCAAGCAGAAGAACAAGTCAGACAGGGAATAGACCTGTAGCTGAAGCTCAGATAGCAAATCGAGCTGCTCTTAAATAAAGGCAGCTTGATGACGTCTATCTCCCGTGCCATCAGGAATTCCTGCCCGGGCCCTTTAATTAGAATGCTAGTGCGCGCACTCACTCCTAAGAGAACCCACAGCAGCACGTCTCAGCTGTGGCATAATGGCGTTCGGCGGTTGTCCGCGTCTTCGGGGGACCGGTGTGGGCGAGGCTTTCCATTGGAGTCGGGCTGCAGTTGAGAGGTCTGTGGAGTGTAACTCATGCTTTCATCGCTTTACATTGAAACTATGTTTTCAAATGGCTGAAGGGTGCTAAACTCAACAGAAATCGCCTGTTGTACTTCTCCATTTCTGCAAAAATGGATGGGTTGTCAGTATTGCAGGCCAGCCATATTTAGATTGTGATTCCTTTTAAAATATCCAAAAAAATGATGAATCACATCTTAAACAGATTCAAATTTTCTCCAGGACCAGTATGACTCCTTGAGCTTCATCCTTCTAAAGAAGAAATCCCAGTTTATACATAACATGATAACAATAAAAATACAACTTAGGAATCAAATATACCGAGCCAAAACACATTATAGTCCAAGAATTAAACAAAACACTCCTGATCCCATCCATTGCTTACCAACCCCTGAACTGCTGGTCTGCCAACTTACCCTGTAATGGAACAAATTTCAATAAAATATTTCATACATTTGCATTCTTTCATCTTCTGTTCTCCTTCTATTGTCTTTCTTTATGTTTTCTTCGTGATCCTTCTTCAGTTTCTTTCCTGTTTCTTTATCTAGATTTATTTTCATTTCTCTAGCCTTTCCTCATTTATTCATATTTTCTTTTTACACATTTCTTCTCCCCTTATGATTTATGTTACCAATTCTATTCTCTCAGCTTTTTCATTATTGTCCTACCCTGTTGCTATCTTTCTTCTTTTGTTATGTCACTCCTAGATCTCAATTCTTTTGTTTCCCTTTTGTTTATTTTTATCCTACCTATAATCTTCCATTCATCTGCCCCCTCCCCTCCACTCCTTCTCTCTCTCACAAACCCCTTACTTCTCCCCTCTTCACATCGATCCCTCCTCCCCAAACACTCAACTATCCCCCCACATTCCACACCCTTCCCCATATCTCACATACTGCTCTTCCCCTGCTCATAATCACACATCTCTCACTTCGTTCCCTTAACTTTCTTCTCTGCCCTCTGTCTTTTCTCATCTTTCTTGCCATCACTCTCCTTCCCCTTTTATGCTCTTTTCCTCCCTCCTCTTCTATCCCTTCCTGCTCATCTCCCCACCCTTCTCATCTTCTCTTCCACTTCTTCCCTTTGACCTTCCTCATCTTCCTCCCTTTCACAATCACTCCTCATCTTCCTCTTCTTCACCCTCTGTCTTCTCTGCCTTTCTCCCATCTCATATCTCTCCTCCTTCCTCTCATCTTCCCTCTCTCTCCTTCCTCCTCACACCCTTCTCATCTCTCTATTGCTCCCTCAGGTTCCTCTTCTATATCTCTATTTCTCCCCATCTCTCCCTTCAAATCCCTAGCTCCAGTCATGCCTCCATCTCCTGCTCTGTCTTTCACCTTTGTACTATTGGTTAGAATAGTCAGGGAAGCCAGGATTCAAATCTCACATTTCCCACAGATGCTTCTTGAGACTGCATCCACTCCCCCCTTGCCTCAGATGCAAACAGATTATAATCCCTCAGGGGCTTGGAAAAATCTATTATATCTGATCTGTAAAGTCCCTTGAGCTCAGAATTGAAATGGAGAATAATTAAATCCACAATCCATATCCATTACTCTCCTCCCCATTTCTCTCGCTTCCTGCTTCCTAATGCCTTCCTCTCAGTTCTCCCCTCCATTCTCTTCCTTCACTCTCCTCTCTATTTTCTTGTCTCTCCAGTCTCATATTTCTCCATTCTCATCTGTCTTTTCCTCTGCTCCATCCATATTTCCATTACACATCTTCCTCCCTCCTCATCTCTTTCTCCTTCTCCTCCACTTTCCGTCTCCCCCTCCTTATCTTCCTCCTTCCTCCATAGCCAACAGCACAGGTTGTAGGCACTCAGAGCATGCAGAGTGCTACTGATTCCCACAGGCCCTCTCCATCTTCTACCAGCATGCTTCCATTTTGAAACAGGAATTGTATGAGTAGAAAAAAGAGTGAACCACTGGGTGCACACTGCATGTGCAGTGCTATCAGTCCCCACAGGCACCTTCTACCCATTGCTTCTGCATTGAAGCAGGACATGTGTGAGTAGCACTGCACTATACTGACTGAGCAATGCAGAAAACAGGCAGAATGAAGCATTGCTGCTTCTGCCTGCTGGCTGTCTCACAGTGGAGCTGGTTCTGTCCCAGACTGTCACCTGGGACCATGACTGCCTCTCACACTGTTCACTTTCCTATTTTATTATCCCTATATATGTTCATTTAAGAGAAATAAAAAGTATATATACCCTAGATGCTGAAAAGAAGCTGGATTTCAGCAAAGCTTTTGATATGGTCCCACATAGGAGGCTTGTGAATAAAATGAGAGACTTGGGAGTGAGTGCCAAGGTGGCGGCATGGATTTCAAACTGGTTGACGGAAAGAAGACAACGTGTGATGATAAATGGAACCTACTCTGAAGAGATGTTAAGTGGAGTGCCGCAAGGATCGGTGTTGGGACCGGTTCTGTTCAATATCTTTGTGACTGACATTGTGGAAGTGATAGAAAGTAAAGTTTGTCTATTTTCGGATGATACTAAGATCTGCAACAGAGTGGACACTCCAGAAGGAGTGGAGAGAAAGACATGATTTAAGAAAGCTTGAACAGTGGTTAAAGATATGGCAGCTGGGTCAATGCCAAGAAATGCAGAATCATGCATCTGGGAAGCGGTAATCCAAAAGCTGTATGTGATGGGCTGTTGCGCATGGATCAAGAAAGGGACCTTGGAGTGATAGTGTTGGGGGTTCTGAAGACGGCAAAGCAATGTGACAATAGCTAAAGCCAGAAAAATGCTGGGCTGCATAGAGGAATAACCAGTAAGAAAATGGTGGTGATAATCCCCTTAGTGAGGCCTCACTTGGAATACTGTGTTCAGTTCTAGAGATCTTATCTCAAAATGGATAGAGACAGGATGGAGGCATTCCAGAGAAGGGCAACCAAAATGGTGGAGGGTTCTCCATCAGATGACTTTTTGAGGAGAGGTTGATGGACCTAAATATGTATACCCTGGAGGAGAGGATGTGCAGGGGAGAGATGATACAGACCTTCAGATACCTGAAAGATTTTAATGATGCACAATTGACAAACTTTTTCCGCTGAAAGAAATCAATAGAGCTAGGGGGTCATGAAATGAAACTCCAAGGAAGATGACTCAGAACCAAGTCAGGAAATATTTTTTCATGGAGAGGGTGGTGGATCGCTAGAATGCCCTTCCAGGAGTTGGTGAAGACAAAACAGTGAAAGAAATAAAAGGGGCATGGGATAAATACTGTGGATCCCTAAAGGCTAAAGGATGGAATTGAAGAAAATAGTGCATGGGGGTAATGTGCTGGTGCAATGGTTACTACCCTTAACCGATAAGTCTTTATACTGTTGATGCAACTCCATCATTGCTATCTGCTTCAATGGCAGGGGAAAAAGGAAAAGGGGAATTTGATTCAAACAGCAACCAATAAGGTCCCTGACTTTTACGGTCTGGGGAAAACAAATAAGCATGGGGGTAACTTGCTGATGCAACCATTACTACCCTTAACCAGTAAGTCTAATACTTTTGATGCAACTTCAACATTGCTCTTTGCTTCAATGCAAGAGGGAATGGGGAATTGCTCTCAGACAGCAATAAACAAGGGCCTTGACTGTTCTGGTCTGGGAAACTGATAAGGATGGGGGTAATCTGTACAGCGCAGCAGATACTACCATAAGCTTGCTGGGCAGACTGGAGGGACCATTTGGCCCTTTTCTGCCATATTTCTATGCTTCTGTGTTATTCCAATACCATTTTTTTAAGTGCATCTGGTCTCCATTTTAGATTGACAGGGTACGTAGCAGAGGAGGAGATATTTACTCCACTTTTTGTATATTTTGTAATTTCTGAAGAATATCCAGATAAGAAATGGTTCTTTATATTTTCTTTTCCATAGACTCTGAACCTTTGAAATCAGTGTGAGCACAATATAAACTTATAGCACAATACAATTTTTAGGGAAAGATTTATCATTTCTGTAAATCCAATGGGTTTTTAAAAATTATTTTTACATTAGCGTCTCCAAGTAAGCTTGCATGCTTTGTTAATAAACCATGGCTTAAATATCTACCCAAATACTCATTAGCGGGCTAACTCTCAGTTTGCCAGCTATGGGGTCGATTTAAAAGGAGCGCCGTCCATCCATGTGAGCGCAGTTCCTGGTGCGTGCTCATGGACGCCCCAATTTTATAAGATGCAGCGCTGGCGCATGCATGTTATAAAATCTGATGGCCATGCACATGCACGCCAGATTTTAAAATCTGCACATGCATATGCGGGCGGCGCGTGCAGGGGGGGTGAATTTTCGATTAATACATGCAGCGACACAATCGGGCGGCCTCCCCTAGTTCCCTCCCCCTACCTAAACTTCCTCCCTCTTTCCCTCTCCTCCCACCCCCTAAACCCTTCTATCTACTTACTTTTTTTTTGTTTTATTAATTACTGCTCCTCTGGAGCAGACGTAATCTGCATGTCGACTGGCTGCCGGGACATCGGAGAATGGCGCTGTCCTGGCCCGCCCCATGCCCCCCCCTGGCCCCACCCCTTTGGAGAGGCCTGACACTTGTGTGCAAACCAGAGCTTATGCAGGTGCCTGGGCCCATTTTAAAATGCGCGCGGCACGCACAAGGCCCGGCCACGTGCGTAAACCCCGGTTTTTCAGTGCGCTAGCCTTTGAAAATCCGGGCTTAA
>NW_021821306.1:0-84691 GCF_901001135.1 Rhinatrema bivittatum
TCTCAATTAATTATTAAGATCTGAAATTTATTGCCAGAGGATGTGGTGAAAGCTATTAGCGTAATTGCATTTAAAAAAGGTTTGGATACGTTCTTGGAGGAAAAGTCCATAAACCATTATTAAGGTGGAGTTGCAGAAATCTATTGCTTCTCCCTGGGATAAGCAGCTTGCAATCTTCTCTACCCCTTGGGATCCTGCCCCAGGTACTTGTGATCTGGATTGGCCACTGTTGGAAGGACATTGGCATTATGAGCCTTTGGTCTGATCCAGTATGGCAAATATGTACTTATGTAACCTCCATGGTTACATAAGTACATATATGTGTACATAAGTATGTGTACATAAGTACATAAGTGTACTTATGTGTACATAAGTACACATAAGTACACCATGGAGGTTACATGGAGGAGGAGGCAGAAGGTTACATAAGTACACCATGGAGGTTACTGGAGAGGAGGCGAGAGGAGGCAGAAGATCTTTGACCACTGCCTGGTGAACTGCTCCAAGAAAATCATGAGGGGTCTAAAAGACTGCATCCTCACCATTTGTAACCCCTTTCTTAACCCAGAGGATCTGTCTCCTCATAGGCTGGACTAAATCTCCAATAGCAGAACTCTGTTGGCACTGATTTTGTGTGAATTTTCAATTCATCATCCAAAGGAAGACTGAATCTTGGTGTTACTTGCCTATCATATATTACTCTCACATTTTCTGTCTGTTATTGAAATGTCAGTTCAACATTTACCTTGTGACAGTCAAATAATTGAAGATTTGAAGCAGTAGTAGCCGCTTGCAGCTTGCACAGCGAGAGAAATCAGCTTCTGTTGAGTTGCCTGCTGACTTGTTTACTAAAGTAGGTTTCCAAGATCCAATAGCTCATCCAGATTATGCTCAAGGGCAGATAGTCTGGTAGGGCTATCTCTCAGTCTTCCCATGCCATTGAAGATTCAGGAATGAAGGTGGATATTTGGTCAAAGAGGAAGCCCTTCTCTCATATGAAGGCTATAGAAACTCCAGTTTATCCTTCCTCTTCTATGGCAATGTTAAGAGAGTTCTACCTTTGGACTGATATCTTTAACCTCTTTATCCACCACCTGGGAAGTGAAAGAAGGCGAAAGCTGTATAGGGGATAGGGTTTGCATAGCAGGAGAGGACTGACCAGGAAATGATGGAAGATAAGAGGTATCCCTTCATCAACCTCACTGATGTCTTCAATGGCTTCATCCACTTCACGACCTATACTATCTGGATCCATAATGATATCAGTGCAATCTACAAATAAAATTTCCTTTTAGACATAGTTTTTCTTATGTGACATTATATAGATAATGTCAACAAATAAGGATCCCAGATTGCTCATTTGTGCCTGCCTACTGTGCTGCCACAGATCCTACTTGATCTGTGGTTTCCTCTCACCCTTGCTCTTCCAATAAGGTCCCTGTATGTCTATCTCATGCATGTTTAAATTCTGTTACGATTCTGGCTCCTACTCCTCCAATGAAAGTCTGTGCCGAGTGTCCACAACCCTCTCAATGAAAAGATATTTTCTTGCGTTCCTTTTGAGCCTCATATGATGACCTGTTTTCCTTGAACTTATTTTATGGAAATGTTAACTTGCAGTGCATTATTGAAGCCTGTTACATATTTGAATGTTTGTATCACATCTCCTCTTTTCCTACTGTCAGCTAGAGAATACATCTTGTAAAGAGTTTTGATTCATGGCTTGTAGTGCAAGCCATGCAGCATTTTGAGAGTGCTACTTTGAATTGCCTCCATCTTAGCAATGTCCTTTTGTAAATGTGGTTTTCAGAACTAGATACAGTAGGCAAGGTGGGGGTCTCATCATAGATCATGTCAGACAGTCAGAGATCCTACAGATACACTCTGTAGGATAAGGAGATATAGATGGATGGATAATATAGCATCTTCCCTTAACCAGAGGTGAACAACCCTAGTCTTTGAAGGCTGCAAGCAGATCTACTTTTCTAGGTAACCAACCTATGCAGGTAATTCTCATGAATATTCATTCTGAATATCCTGAAAACTAGGCCTGTTTGTAGATCTGCAGCTGGGGTTATATACCTCTGCTTTAATTTATCAGATGCTTCTTAAGCATGACAGTATCAGTTTCCAACTCATGTACCTTCATCCAATTTCATATCACTCAGCCACAGTGTAATAATATCTAGATTGCTCCTCCAAGGCTTCTTTTGAAAACTATGAGTCTCACTGGAGCAATGTGAGGGAAAATGTAGAGGTTGACATGGGTATGTGGCTCCTCCAGGAAGTGGTGGCCACATAAGTGTATACCTCCACAAAAAGAAGGCACCATAACCTCTCAATCACTGTAAACGTAGAATATGGAGTTCGTATTATTTCTAAGAAGGCTGTTAAGAGTATAGTTTTGTTATACTAGTCTGCTGAACATGACATTTCAGATGTTTCTCAATGAGATGTTGGTTCCAAACAGCCCATGATTAACCCCTATCTAAAACTACTTAAGTTCTGCCCATGGAGAACAATGGTCTATATGTTTATGCAGTACAGTGCAAATTGGAGGTTGTACCTTTATGCCTTAATAATATCACCAGTAAGATCTACCTGATATGAAAGTGAGACTTGCAATGAGTGTGTGCCTTGTTGTCTGTGCCTTTCTCTGAGGATTGCTCCATTTTGCTTTTGTCTAGTGATAGAAAAGTCATTGGACTGAGTGGCACTAACAAAACTTTACTCCTAGGCCTAAGGTCTGTCTTCATTTTGGAAGAGCTCTTTGGAGAAATCATGGGACAACACACCTAAGAGAACAGCCTACCTATGGAAGTCTCATCATTTATTTCAGTCTGTGAACGGAGTAAGTGACTTACAGTATATGCTACATGTAAACTGTAATGGTTTTGTCATGGATGGATGCCTGACACGAGAGGTTTATTATTTGTTGCTATAACTTGCTGGGCTGCTGTGTGCTAGCCTTTTAAAAGGCAATTTTCAGGCAACCTGCCCAGTGGTAAAGTCTGCGAGTACATTCCAAGTGTTGTCAAGTGTGCGTTAAGTTTGCTTTGAAAATACTCAGGTAACTGGCCGAGTACACGTACACATTCAAAGGCACAAAGTTCATTTCCTCTCTGGAGAGTGTTACACATGCTCACCAAGGTGCATACTTTATTAAAATAAAAAAATATGTGCGTAAGTGCAGGCTCTGCCTCAACCCCCCCCCACGGAGCACCTCCACTCGGTGCACATAAAAGTACACGCTAAACTGGGTTACGCATGTACTTTCACATTCACAGAGCCGGGTCAGTTTTAGAACAGCAGCTTGCATGCAGACAACCTGGTTTTATGTGTGAAAATGGCTTTGAAAAATTATCCCCTTACCATGGAAGCCTGCAGATGCTGAATTTGTTGAAGACCCCCCTCTGACCTAACCCTTCCCCCCCCCCCACACACACACATTTAGGAACCTAGTGAAAATAGGTGCCTGAATTTAAGAAAACAGCCCTAGTCAAATTTCAAAGGTGCCAATTCAGAGGGTAATTTTCAAAATCATTTCCATTGGTAACACGGTGCTTTTCCTGCAGAAATGGCCTTTTAAAAATTGCAGGTAAAACTACAGGCAGAGGGCCTATATGCACATTCTTTTCCCCATAGTTTAAAGAGGCATTCTTTTGGGTGGCATTGGGTTGGTGTTTGGAATTACGCACATACTTTTGCATTTTCAGAAGTATGCATATATGTTCCCCTGCAAAAATTCTGTGCAATAATTAATATGTGTAATTGTAACTAGGTAGTTTTGGTGGGACCATTTTCAAACAGTCAGTAAGCAGACTTTTTTCATCATAAGCAGGCTTATTTAGCCATGCTGTTTGGGTGACTTAGAGAGCTGTCTCTCTAAGCTTGCAGAGCTTTTCCCCTGTGTGGCTGTGCTGCTCTTCCTGCAGGCTGGTGCGAGTCTCCTCAGTTCTTTTTTCTGTGCTCTGCACGGATGTGTGGAGTCAAGTCTTTCACTTTTTCTTTTCAGGAATTCTTATCAATTTATTTTTTCTCTCAAAAAAGCACTTTGAAGTGCTACAATGCCTAAAACTCCTGGCTTTAAATGCTGCCAGTGTGGCAAAATCATTTTGGTGACCGATGGGCACAACTACTGCTATCTGTGCCTTAGGCCCGAATAGACCAAGCAGCCTGTAGAGACTGTGGAAGAATGTCTCCCAGCGTCCAGCACCAGAGAGCAAAAAAAAATCCTAAGGCTCCGAGAACAAACATCGGGATCCTACGCCCCATCTTCACTGCATGAAGGAAGATCGACACAATCCTCTCCAGGACCAAAGTTTCATCATCCAGACCTGATAAGGTGATCATCATCAATAGGATACGGAGATAGCAAAGTAGCCAGAAAGGGAAAATTCCCGCTGTGTTACCACCACCAAATTGACTAAACTGATTCAAAAGGCATTGAATACTAGGGGTGTGCATTCATTTTGAACTTAAATGTAAAACGCAACTTTTTTTTTTTTTTAACTTAAAAAAGTGATGAGGCGAAAACGATCGGATTTCCAACTTATTCAACATAGCTATGTTGAATAAGTTGGAAATCGCGATTGTTGATCCTGATTGGATCCAAATAAAATTTAAACCCCTCACCCTCCTTAATCCCCACCCCCCCAAGACTTACCAAACTCCCTGGTGGTACAGCAGGGAGTCAGGACGCCATTTCTGAACTCCTTTGCGAGGAGCACGTGACGTCGGCGTCACGTCAGAGTGACGCGGCGTCACGTGATTCCCCACGCGATCGCTCCGGGACCCTCGTTGCACCCAAAAGGAACTTTTGGCCAGCTTGGGGGGTCATCCTTTTGGGTGCAACGAGGGTTCCGGAGCGATCGCGGGGGAATCACGTGACGCCGCGTCACTCCGACGTGACGCCGATGTCACGTGCTCCTCGCAAAGAGTTCAGAAATGGCGTCCTGACTCCCTGCTGTACCACCAGGGAGTTTTGGTAAGTCTTGGGGGGGGGGGGATTAAGGAGGGTGAGGGGTTTAAATTTTTATTTGCACGTATGGACATAGACTCAACTTATGGAATTCTCCATATGTCCATATTGACCGAAATTGACCCCCCCTTTCGACTTATGGACTTATGAACATAAACTTTTGCTCTGCACATCCCTATTGAATACACATACCGCTCCGCAGGCTAAGGCTCATAAAAAGACATCGAGTGGTCAATGCAGGTTAATCTGTTGAGCAGAAACGACATGGCATCGAAGAATCAATGCATAGGAAAGTGTCGGACTCACCAATGCATAATAAGGCATCAAGACCATCTACGCAGGGTAAGGTGTGGAGAAGTCAACGCAGGTGAAAGTGTTAGCTCGCTTGAAGCAAGACAGGGCATTGAGAATGATTGACATCAAGACATTGAAGAAGTGGATGCAAGTGAATGCCTCATACCACCTGACGCACGAAGTGATGTTGAGTTTGACGCAATTAAAACCATCAAGGCATCACTTGACACAGGTTAAAAAATTGAGACTGGACAAATCTCTCCGTAATGATGCACCAAAAATCCTCGAAGCTATGTCCAAGTTCATTCTCAGACCAGAACAGTCACCAAAACTATTCCCCTGGGGAGTGACAGACCATCACCACATAAAGCTCTTCTACAGCTGTCAGACCAGGAAATGGAGGAGGAATCTCCTATCCACATATACTCTTCCCCAGAGTCAGCTCACTCAGGATGGGATCGCTCTTTCAGGGATCATAGACTTCTCTGCAGGAATCTCTACAAAACAGACCCATACTTCTAGTGAAAGAAACCCCAGCACCCAGACCTAGGGCCCCAGATGCAAGTATTCTTTTAGCAGCACTACCCCAACCGGGAGGGAAGAGTTCCAGATCCCATCATCTCCAGGTTCCAAATCTAACTCTATGTTGGGCAGGTTGGCAGTTAAGCCATCACTCTCTCAATACCATCAAAAGGAGATCATTGATTAACACCAGATAACCATGCCAATACTCAGTCAACAGGAAACACTGAGCTCGACAAAGAATGTATTAACACTAGTCTAGGAACTGGATTAGCATCAGTAACCCCTGGACCATTTAGCTATGCAGGAGGACATAGCACAATTATTCGGCAGCCAAGGGAGGGAAGCCGGATTCATCTGTCTATCCTAAAGTAAAGGAAATTATCAGTAAGTAGTAATTTCTCATTTCTTAGCGTCTACAGAGATAAATCCAGAACCAGTGGGATGTACCCAAGTTACTCCCGAATAGGGCAGAAGGCTGCCCCCTGGTCCAGTCAAAACCACACGTACAAAGGCTGTGTCCTCCCAGGCCTGAACAAATCCAGACGATAATACCTGGAAAAGGTATGTAAGGAAGACCATGTCATAGCTCGGTATGTCAATGGGAGATAACAATCTAACCTCTGCCCATGACACTGCCTGAGCCCTAATGGAATGAGCCCTAACCTGACTAGGTAACAGCTGTTCAGCATCCACATATGCGGCCATGACCATCTCCTTAATCCAGCAAGCTATTGTAGCTTGTGAAGCCGGCTTGCCCTGTTTACCTCCACCACGGAGGACAAACAGCGATCTGTCTTCCTGAAAGGTTTAGAAACCTCCAGATACCTCATGATATGTCTCTTAAACATCCAAGGATCCAAGGCAATATTCCTCCACCTCTCTCTCTCTATACAGAGACAGCAGTGAAATGGATTGATTCAAGTGAAAATCCAAGACCACTTTTGGCAAAAGGAAGGAACAGTATGCAGCTGAATCACCCTGGTGTCATTTGAAGGAACTGCTTCCAGCTAGACAATACCTGTAGCATGGATTTCTACATGCAGAACAATCGCCACAAGAAACACCATTTTCAAGGTCATTCATCAGAAAGAAAAGTTAGGCATTGGTCGAAAATAGGGACCACTAAGAAATCCAAAACCAGATTGAGACTCCACAAGGGCACCGTATCCACAAGGAAGGATGAAGATGTTTCACTCCTTTCAAGAAATGGGTCGTATCTGGATGAGCCAACAAGAGTCCACCATTCACCTGACCCCTGAAACAGGCAAGAGCCACTACTGTACTTTTAATGAATTAAGGGCCAATCCTTTATTTACCATCCTGCAAAAATTTCAAAATGAGCAGGATGTGAACCAAATGAGGAAGAACCCCTTGATCTTCACACCAAGCCTCAAACACTAACCAAACCCACACATAAGCTAAGGAAGTGGGGAACTTTCTAGCTCATACCAAGGTGGCAATCACTACAGTAGAATATCCATGCTTCAGTAAGCGAGCTCTCTCAAGGGCTATACCATAAGACAAAACTGAGTCAGATCTTGATGAGGAACAGGCCCCTGCCGCAACAGATTCCTGTGCGGTGGAAACTGGAGAGGGGAGTCTACCAGGAACCTTTGCAGATCCGCAAACCATGGTCTTCTGGGCCAGTCTGGTGCCCCCAGACGCACCATCCCTCTGTGACTCTCAACTCTCTGAACCATTCTGCCCAACATGGGCCACAGGGGAAAGGCATACAGCAGCTTGTCTTTGGCCATTCCTGCACAAGATCATCAATGCCCAAAGACTTTGGATTTCTCCTGAAACTGAAGAATTGAGGAACCTTCACATTGCGAAAAGTTTCCAGTAGGTCCAGAAACAGCAGACTCCAGCAATCCACTATTAGCTGAAACACCTCATCTGACAATTCCCATTCTCCTGGGTCCAGACTTTGCCTGCTGAGAAAGGTTGATCTTACATTGTCTTTTTCTGCAGTGTGCAAAGCTGAGATCTCCTGAAGATGCACTTCCACCCACTCCTTAAGTTGGTCTATTTCCTGCGAAACTTACTGGCTCTTGGTTCTCCCTGCCAATTGATGTAGGCCACTGTCATTGCATTGTCTGACATTATCTGGACCACTTGACCCTGCAACCTGTCACCAAACTGCAAGCATGCCATCCAGACTGCCTAGGCTTCCAGTCAATTGATGTTCCAGAGAGACTCTTCTGCACTTCAGCACCCCTGTGTTGTCTGCTCCTGACAGTGAACTCCCCAGCCTTGGAGGCTTGCATCTGTCCTGAGTACTAGCCAGTCTGGTGAACTTAGGGAAACCTCATACCTTAGATTATCTGCTTTTAACCACTAATGCAGTTGAGTACAAATTTTCATCGGCAGTCTTGAATAGTCTTGAACTGGGCTCCAACGAGACAGCAGAATGCATGAAGAGAATCCATATGTGCCCTTGCCCACAGCATCACCTCTAGGGTCACTGCCATCAATCCAAGCACTTGAAGATAGGACCACACTGTCAGGTGTATTGTGTTCGTCAATAAACGTACCTGCATCATCAGCTTCTGAATACGACTCTCCGGCAGGAACACCTTACACTATTCTGTGTCGAACCAACATTGAGATACTTTAGCGACTGAGACAGCATGAGATTGCTCTTGGCCAAGTTCACAACCCAACTAACTCCTGCAACAAGGAGATCACCATGCGCGACACCCGAAGCTCTCTTCCAGACTCTTGGCCCAAATAAGCTAGTTGTTCAAGTACAAATGTACTAGGACCCCATCCATTCTCAACTCTGCCGCCACCATTACCATGACCTTGGAAAAAGTACTGGGAGTGGTAGCCAAACCAAAAGGAAGTGTTCAAAACTGATACTGACAACCCAAAACCATGAAATGCAGAAATCGTAGATGCTCTAATTGGATAGGAATATGCAGGTATGCCTCACACAAATCCAGAGACATCAAGAACCCTGACTGTACTGCCATTATCACTGAGCGCAAGGTTTCCATGTGAAAACGAGACATATACAAAAGACGGTTGACTCTTTTGAGATCCAGAATGTGACAATGAGTTTTTCTTCTTAGGCACAATGAATGAATGAAATATCGGCTGGTGTTAGCGTGAAGGGGCAGTCGCTAACTCGTGGGAGAACGTGAGCCCCTGGACCTCGGCACGACTCAGGGAGGAGCCCCAAGGCACCCCGTGGGAGGTGAAAGCATGCAAGCATGGGCAGAGCAGGAACAAAGCAGGACTGGAACTAAGGCAAGGAACTTCAGAACAGGAACAAGGCAGGGTCAGCCCTCCGCTGGACCTACATGCACCAGTGTGACTCAGCAATGCAATGCTGGTCACAAGAGTAGCCCTTCCGGCCATTCGGTAGCCCTTCCAGACCCGCCGCTTGGGAATGACGAATGCATGAGGCCAGACGGAGTTGAGGGCAAGAACAAGACAAGACAGGAACTGAGGAACTTGAAAGACTCAGATGAAGACTCAGGATACTCAGGACTCAGACAAAGATTCGGATTACTCAGAAGACTTGGACAATGATTCAGGTGGTCCAGCGGGGGTCCAGGAGCGATTTCCTGCACTCGGGCCGTCGGCTGCCAGTAATCAAAATGGCGCTGATAGCCTTTGCCCTCACTATGTCACAGGAGCTACCGGTGCCATTAGTCAGCCCCTGTCACATGAAAGGAGCACAAGATGGCGCCAGCCATCCATTGCTCCTACCATGTGACAGGGGCTGACCAATGGCACCGGTAGCCCCTGTGACATAGTAAGGTCAACGGCTATCGGCGCCATTTTGAATACCGGCAGCCGAGGGCGTGAGTACAAGAGATGGCTACCGGACCCCCCGCTGGACCACCAGGGGAGTTTTGGTAAGTCTTGGGGGGGGGGGTCAGGAGGGTGAGGGGTTTGTTTAAATTCGCTCCTTTAGACGGCTGAATAATTCGGCGAAGATTCGTTGTATTCGTGGGGAATCGCGATACGTTTCGCTTCCCCACGAATACAACAAATATGGCCCTATACGTTGCAGATTACCAATACATAGGAAACTAATGCACACCCCTACACTACACTGCCTGTCTTTTCTGTGGAGATTTGCAGGGACGATACCATGAACAACGTCCAAAGAAACACTGCAAAACTGCAGCACAAAGACATCTCATATCACCTACAGAACTCACTGGTCTTTACTGATCTTGATCCACCTCCAATAAAAAACAGAGAGGCAACCTCCTATCTCCTGCTCCTGGAAGTGGGTCGGCACACCTTCATTGGGGAGGCTTGGGGTGCTACACTCCCCAAGCCTGCTCCCCGACTGGGCTGACTGGGATGAAAGGACTGAGATCTACCAAAAGGCCACTCCTCTGTAGGGCCCAAAACACTGGAACCCCCTAGTACGACCTCTGGAGCTGAAGGAACACAGCGCTTGTTTCTTATCCTCTGGCAATCGAGAAACTGGGGACTCACCCTACTTATTGACCATTTTCTCCAGCTCACTCCCAAACAAGAGTGAGTCTTTAATGGGCAACTTCATAAGGTTGGACTTCGAGGTTGAATTGGCAAACCAATTTCTCAGCTATAACTGACACCTAGCCGCAACTACCAAGGCCACCTCTCTGGCTGAAGTGAGGACCAAATCGCAGCCTGCATCTGCCAAAAAAGAGGCTGCCAGTTCCATTACTTGCCCTGGAATTTACACTAGAGTCATCAATCTCCTAAGAGAGCAGCAAACAAGCGCAAACCACCAGGGAACAACAAGAAGCTATCTGCAAGGTCGTTGCCATTGCCTCAAAGGGCCTGCTTAAGGATAGCCTCATTCTTC
This sequence comes from Rhinatrema bivittatum, assembly GCF_901001135.1. NCBI lineage: Eukaryota > Metazoa > Chordata > Amphibia > Gymnophiona > Rhinatrematidae > Rhinatrema > Rhinatrema bivittatum. Next base: position 10,617 of record NW_021821306.1, read on the forward strand.
TATCCTGTGCATCCTTCAAAGCCACTCCCCCTCAACGTGAGTAGTCGTCCACTTGGTAACAAGCACATCCACCTTTGGAAAACTCTATTGCTCTCTTGCAAACCGAATCCAGGGGGACCAGTCCATCCAAGATTCATCCCCATTTAAAATTTGCTTCTGGGGCGCTCCATTCAAGATCAATTAATTCTTGAACAGCCTCCATATAGGAAAGAAACATGAAGCTTTATGCAGGAAACCAGAATGGAATTCTTCTTTGCTCAAATAAGGAGTCAGCCCCAGTTACTCCCAGCATCTTCAATGTCTGGAAAATGAGATCCAGTAACTCATCTCTCTTAAAAAATTGCAACATAGTTCTATAAGGTTCCAATTCCGGAGGAATCTCCCCAAAACTCCAGGGAGTATGGATCGATCTCATCATCAATGCTATCTGGATCCCTATCGGGAAAACTGGCTCTAGGCGTACTCTGACTCTCAGGGCCAGTGTATCCCCAATAGGCGAACTAGGCGGGTGCCTAGAGTGCCAGCCATTAGAGGGGGGGGGGGGCAAAGAGCAGCCATGTGTGGTAACAAGTGGAGGCCCATCCCACTCACGGCTGCAAGCGGCAGAGACTCGGTGGGCTGTGAGCAGCACCCATTCTGCTCATGGCCAAGAAATGCAGACACTTGGCAAGCCATGACCAGTGCTCATCTTGCCAAGAAAAGTGGAGTCTTGGTTGGCCACAAGTATCGCCCATCCTGCTCTTGAGCCTCCAAACAGCACTGACACAAATTAGAAGGAACGCCATGCTGAGATGCCTGAATATGACACGCCATACACAGGGCAAGGGGCTTAGGTTTCTTCGCTATAGGCGCCATCAGATAAGGTGCCAACACTATGTGGAAATAAGCACGCAACTTGAGCTCCTACAGGACGCTCAGGGGAATGCATGTAAAAACAAGCATGTGCATGCATATGCGTGTAAAAAGGGTGCATGCATGTACGCACAATGGGCACCCTGGTAGGCACTCCTATGTTCCTAACTAGGCGCGAACTAGGCATCCAGCTAGGCACTAATTAGGCATACAACCAAAATGCACAACAAGCTGCACAGTCGAACACACAAGGCACGATCCGATGGAACTGAAGAGGCAATATACAGCACACAAAAAGAACGTAAAGGCGCAGCCAATGTCCTACCATACGGCAAACCAGCCGAGCATCAGAGCAGGGCTTAGCAGCAAGGACTGCTCAAAATGTCAGACTACCCTCTCAACTCCTGAACACCACTGGAGGTGGTGACCCGGGGGAGGGAGGAAACCCTACATAACCCCCCTTCTCTTCTCAAGGTCTCCGACTGCAGTAGGAGAGGGTATATAACTTCACCGCCGCACTCGGCTTCCTGCCCCTACTTGCCTTTCAGCTGTTTTGGTTTTTTTTACACCTAAGTCCATGCCAGCTAAAAGGCCAGCTACCAGACCAAGGCACTCATCTGAGGAACCACGGAAATCACCTCAGGAATTCTCAACTGAGAGAGGGACCTTAAGGTATCACCAACAGGAGAGCAGGCAAATTAATTTCCTTCTTCTTTTCTCCTAAACTTTAAAGCAATCCCCTGTAGTGAGATGCACGTCCACCATCTGCTGGAGACAGAGAATACTGGCAGGCTGATGTCACTACAGGGGAATATGTACTGTGATGTCAGCTTTGCTCCATCTCCATCTTCTAGTAGAGATAGGGGTGCATAACCCACTGGTTCTGGATTCATCTGTCTAGATGCTAAGAAAACACCAATACACATCTCATTAGGAAAACAGAACAATCCAGGCTCCTATAGATCCCATAACAGAAACTACATGTTGCATCCGTCAGTGCAAGACAGCTTCACCCCGTTTGCCTCACCTTGTTCACGGCTCCTCCCGCTTCCCTTGGGAAAATGGCTACCGCCGTGTCTACAAGCCGACCTCTCCAACGTCCCCGGAACAGCTATGGTGCTGCCTCCCGCCATTCTCCTCCCAAGGGCCAACTAGGGTGCGCGCGCGCACAGCCACCCACGTCTTTATTCCAGCATTGGCGTGAACCTCGGGGACATTCCCCTCTACTGACGTCACGCCATCCGGGTATATAGCCTGTACTAAGTTGCTAGCTTGTTGAGTTAGCAAAGGATTGGTCTCGGCCAGTCTAAGCTACTCTGCCGCTTCCGTGCTGCCGCTGGAAGCTCTCTCTCTGCCCTTCGGGGTATTGCTAACCTGGGAACCCGCTCCTCGGGGGCCTTCTGCTTTTTTTCAGGTGCCTTACTGTTGCAACCATCCCTTCCCAACGGCTTCACTCCGCCTACCTTTCTTTCCTTGCACCTCTTCTTGCTGTTGATGGATGCCTGGCTGCCACGGCATCTGCCTGCTGTCCTCTCCGGCATCCCCGGACCGGCTTGGGCGCTGCCTCCTGCCATGCTCCATCTGTACCTTAGGGCGCGTGCGCCGGGTGGCCCTCACTCTTATTTCCTACTTGGCGCGAACCTCAGGGGCGTCCCCCTGTGATGACGTCATGCTGCCCGGATATTTAAAGCCTACATTGTTTGTTAGCTTTTGAGTTAGCAGGGGAATTCCTTACAGATGGGATTTGCTCTCCGTACCCAGCTACTCTGCCTCCAATATTCTATTGGATTCTTAACGCTAACGGGGTACCCGGTCCTCAGGGGCCTCACTTGCTTTTCAGGTCGCTATCAGGAAACCGGTACTTGCTCCTCGAGGGCCCATGTTCCCTGACTTGCTGCCTGCTCCTACCTTCTCTTCTGCCTGGAAGGATTCGCTATCTTCAACACCAGTGAGTACTACCATCTTCACCTCAGAGCTGTTCCCTGGAACCAGGTACTTGCTCCTCGAGGGCCTGCCTCCGTTCCAGCCCTGGTGCCATCTCTTATGTGGAACCACTGTGTGACTACATCTCCTTCAAGCCTCTCAGCTCTCAGGGATCAGGTACTCGCTCCTTGAGGGCCTGCTCTCCCTATCCTGGGGTTCTCCATACTGGGGCTTGTGCATATTCCACTGCACTCATTATTCTCAGTTCTTTCCACTACAGCACTGATACTGGAGGAGTCGCTGTTCCAGCGCCTGAAGGATACTAGCCCAGCCGGGCTACTTCAACTATTCACCACTGCCACCTCTGGTGGCTACATCACATTGTTTAATAAAAGATCAATCTCTGTGTTTGTGTGTCCTCAGCTGAGCCTGACCTGTGGCCCCTCACGGGACTGTCCCCCATGGGCGTGGTCAGCTGCAACAGTGTCCAAGGGTCCACCCAAACCTCATTAATTATAACACTTACAGGTATCTGGTACTCACTCCTCGAGGGCCTGCTCTTCCTGACTTGGTGCCTGTACCATTTTCATCAACCTGGTGGAATTGCATACCTACAGCAACCATCTAGTGAGTAATCTAACTCTCAGTCTATCTCATCCACAGTACTGCCTTGCTGGGAGACCTACACCAGAATTCCCCTATACCAACGGGGTGAGAAGGGTCCCCTCTGCTGAGAGTCCTGAGACTGCTACATCCAGACTACCTCACTACTGCCACCTCTGGTGGTATACTTCAAGCTATATAAATAAAGAACTAACTCTGTGTTTGTGCATCCTGCGTTTAGCCCAGTACTGTGGCACCTCATGGGGCTCCTCCCCGTGGGCGGGGTCATCTACCGCAGTATCTAAGAATCCACCCAAACACTGCTTAACCATAACACTACAGTAGTTTGGTCACACATGCAGACAGACCCTCACCAGACACAGAATAAAGAAATAAAAAGTACAAATAAAAATGAGCAAAAACTGAACTAGGAACTGCAACAAGTCAGACTCTGCATCCAGTGCAACAACAGAAAAACAGAAACATCACATCTGCTCATAAAACATCAAACAATACAATTAAGAAATATAAAACATCAATCTAAGAAAGAGCTAGGGGTGTGAATCGTGTGATCGATCATCTTAATGATCGATTTTGGCTGGGGGGGAGGGAAATCTGATCGTCGTGTTTTTTATTTTTAAAAAATCGTTAAAAATTGTAAATCGGGGAGGGTGGGAAAACCGGCACACCAAAAAAACCCTAAAACCCACCCTGAACCTTTAAAACAAATCCCCCACCCTCCCGAACCCCCCCAAAATGTTTTAAATTACCTGGGGTCCAGTGGGGGGCTCCCGATGCGATGCACGCGTGACGTCGGGAGCCAGGAACCAAAATGGCGCCGGCGCTACCTTTGCCATGTCACATGATAAGGGCAAAGGGCCACCGGCGCCATTTCTCAATGCAGCCGTGGCCAGAGAGAGAGGGAGATCGCGCCGGGAGCCCCCCACTGGACCCCAGGAAATTTAAAACATTTTGGAGGGGTTCGGGAGGGTGGGGGATTTGTTTAAAGTTTCGGGGTGGGTTTTAGGGTTTTTTTGGTGTGCCGGTTTCCCGCGCCCTATTTAACGATACAATACAAATGCCCCTGACGATAAATCGGGGGCATTTGTATTGTATTGTGCACTCAAACGATTTTGGATGATTTTAAAATTATCTGACGATAATTTTAATCGTTCAAAAACGATTCACATCCCTATTAAAAAGGGCTCTAGGGAAGATCAGGGAAACTATAGACCAGTGAGCCTGACTTCAGTGCTGGGAAAAATAGAGGAAACTATTCTAAAGATCAAAATCAGAGAATATAGAAAGACATGGTTTAATGGAACACAGTCAGCATGGATTTACCCAAGGGAAGTCTTGCCTCACAAATCTGCTTCATTTTTTTTGAAGGGGTTAATAAACATGTGAATAAAGGTGAACTGATAGATGTAGTGTATCTGGATTTTCAGAAGGCATTTAACAAAGTCCCTCATGAGAGGCTTCTAAGAAAACTAAAACGTCATGGGATAGCAGACTGTGTCCTTTCATGGATTACAAACTGGTTAAAAGACAAGAAACAGAGAGCAGAATTAAATGGTCAATTTTCTCAGTGGAAACGGGTAAACAGTGGAGTGCCTCAGGGATCTGTACTTGGTCCGGTGCTTTTCAATATATTTCTAAATGATCTGGAAAGGAATGCGGCGAGTGAGGTAATCAAATTTGCAGATGATACAAAATTATTCAATAGTTAAATCACAAGCAGATTGTGATAAATTGTAGGAGGACCTTATGAGACTGGAAGGTTGGGTGTCCAAATGGCAGATGAAATTTAATGTGGACAAGTGCAAGGTGATGCATATAGAGAAAAATAACCCATGCTTTGGGTACATGATGTTAGGCTCCTCATTAGGAGTTAATACCCAGGAAAGAGATCTAGGTGTCATAGTGGATAATACAATGAAATTGTTGGCTTAGTGTACTGCGGTAGTCAAAAAGGCAAACAGAATGTTAGGAATTATTAGGAAGGGAATGGTGAATAAAACAGATAATGTCATATTGTCTCTGTATCGCTGCATGGTGAGACCGCTCCTTGAGTACTGTGTACAATTCTGGTCACCGCATCTCAAAAAATATATAGTTGCACTGGAGAAGGAACAGAGAAGGGCGACCAAAATGATAGAGGGGATGGAACAGCACTCCTATGAGGAAAAGCTAAAGAGGTTAGGGCTGTTCAGCTTGAAGAAGAGATGACTGAAAGGGGATATGATAGAGGTCTTTAAAATCTTGAGAGGTCTAAAATAGGTAAATGTGAATCGGTTATTTACTCTTTCAGATAATAGAAGGACTAGTGGGCACTCCATGAAGTTAGCAAGTAGCACATTTAAAACAAATTGGAGAAAATTCTTTTATACTCAATGCACAATTAAGCTCTGGAACTTGTTACCAGAGGATGTGGTTAGTGCAGTTAGTGTAGCTGGGTTTAAAAAAGGTTTGGATAAGTTCTTGGAAGAGAAGTCCATTATTTGCTATTAATCAAGTTGACTTAGGAAATAGCCACTGCTATTACTGGCATCAGTAACATGAGATCTACTTGGTGTTTGGGTACTTGCCAGGTACTTGTGGCCTGGATTGGCCACTGTTGTTAACAGGATGCTGGGCTTGGTCTGATCCAGGATAGCAATTTCTTATATTCTTAAACAGCTGATGAACAGAGCATTCAACAATTAAACTTGTATAAGCATTTTTTTAAAATGTCCAAAAAATCAATAAAATATTTCAAAAGAGCAAACGCATCAAATAACACCCAATAATTAAATCTAATAGAGATAAAATATATTTCCTGCTTTCCATATTTAGGAACTTTTGATTTCCAGGCACCCTGAGTTTGTTATGGATTAATGGGGGGAGAAAGGGGGGCTACACAAACTTTATCCCCTCTCTCATATATACATACTAACATTTTCACATACACATATGCTTACACGCTCTCACATGCTCACACACACACACATCACACACTTCTCCCCCTTTGGAATGTACAAACTGCAGCAGCCTCCACCTTCAGCCCACACAGTTTGGGGTGTAAGCTGATGCTGCTCTTGCTCCTTCACTTTCACTCAGCAAGCCACCCTCTTCATTTTCCCCTTCCCTCTTATGCACCCACCCCTTTCCCTTCTCCTCTTATCTTTTCAATTTCATTCACTTCCTTTCCATTTCCATCCCTCTTCTTTGACCACTTCCCTCTCACTCACTCGCTGCTTTCCTTTCCTTCCCTCTCACCCTCTTCCCTCTCATTTACTCCCTTTTCTCCCTCACCTCTTGACTGTCACTCACTCACCCCCTTCCATTTCCTTCCCTTCCCACTCACCCTCTTTCCTCTCACTCACCCCTTCCCTTTCCTTCTCTCCTCTCTCAGCACCTTCCTTCTATCCACTCATCTCCTTTCCTCTTGTTTACTCTTCCTCCCTTCTCTCACCTCTCACACAACCCTTTCCTTTCCTCCCCTCTCACCCTCTTCTCTCTCACTCACTCACTCCTTCTCTTTCCTTTCTTACCCTCTTTCCTGCATCCATTCACCCCTTCCCTCACACTCATTTCTCTTCCCTTTCCTTCCCTTTCACTCATCCCCCTTCCCTCTCTCTCATTCACATCTCTCCCCTTCTACTTACTTACCCCCTTCTCTTCTCTGTCACTCATACTTCCCCTCACTCACAATCTTCCCCCTTCTCTTCCCTTTGCCTTCTCCTCTGCCTAGCTCTTCTTCCTCTCCCACCAGCACACAGCTTCTGCCTGTGGGGGTGCGAACTCTGCGGGCACATTATAATTGAGCTGCCTTGGTTCTTTTCTTCTGCCCATGGTGGGGGCGGAACTAGGTGGGTACATCATCACTATACCACCAATGTTCTTTTGTTCTTCCCATGAGGGATGGGAACCCCGCAGGCACTGCACCGCCACGGTTTACTTCTTCTATCCAAAGGGATGGGAATCATTGCACTGCCACGATTCGTTTCTTCTGCCTGTGTTTGGGGTAGGGCTTTGTGTCTGGGTGGGATTTTGGGCTGCCCCAGCATAAGTGTGGGAGATGACTCATGAAAGTGGAAAAGTTAGCAGGTCTGCTGCTTCCAGCAGCCAAATGCGTGAGAGGAGGGGCTCACAGCGTGAGAGCATAGACCCCCTCCTCCAAATGTAGATGTGCTGTCTCACGCTTAATGCATGAGACAGCACATCTACATTTGATTCATTTCTACTTTTTAAAAACGTTGTTAATAAGGCCCAAAAAGTTGATCAACTCAGTAGGTCTTCAATTTGTCAGGTCAAGAAATTTCTAACAAATACTCTGACCCTTCTACCTCTCAGGTTATGATTGTTGTTCTATCCAGTGGCGTACTAAGGGGGGGGGGGGAGGGAGTGGGCTATTTTGCCCTGGGTGACAACAGGAAAGGGGTGCCATTGCTGCCAGCAGGAGTGACGTTCTGGCAGGGTGCCAGCAGGAGTGACGTTCTGGCAGGGTGCCATTGCTGCCAGCAGAAGTTACGTTCTGGCAGGGTTCCCCCTCCCTGCCAGCAAAAGTGAGGTCCTGCAGTGGAAGAAGAGGCCTTGCGGTGCCGCCAGCGTTTCCCCAGAGCGGCGGCAGATGAAAACTCCCTGCGATGCTGCCGGCGTTTTCAGGCGCTGGCAGCAGATCAAGAGACCCTGTGGTGCCACCAGCATTTCCTCTGAGCTGGCAGCGAAGAAGAAGCCCTGTTACTCAGCCAGCGGCCAAAAAAGAGGTCCAAAATGTATGTGAGAGCAAGAAACTGGCCCTGTGAGAGAGAATGCCTGTGTGTGAGAGGGTGTGTGTGAGTATGAGAGGGTGCCTCTGTGTGTGTGTGTGTGTCTGTGTGGGTTTCTGTGAGACAGATTGCCTATGCCTGCGTGAGTGTCTGTGAGAGAGAGTACCTGTGCTTGTGCATCTATGAGAGAATGCCTGGGCCTGCGCATGTGTGCCTGTATATGTGTGTAAGAGAGGTTAAAGTTTGTGTGCTCTCCTCCAATCCACGGCAATCTCAGGATAACTAGAAATCTAAAGTTCCCAGATATGAAAAGTGGGACATTTTTTTTATCTTTGTTATTTTGGATGTGATGTGCTTCCTGTTTTGAAATATCTTATTAGTGTTTGGTAATACTATTCATCAGCTGTTTTGAAATATATATTTTTAATATGGTTTTACTATTCTGACTGATTTATATTTCTTGATTGTATTGTTTTGAGAAATAATGATGTTCTCCTTTTCTATTGTTGCACTGCATATAGAATCTGGCTTGCTGTGGTTTTCAGTTCAGGCTTTGGCTGAATATGTGTGTGTTAGTGTGTGAGAGAGTCACAGGGAAAGCATGTATGTATGTGTTAGTGTGTGAGAAAGAGAGACACAGAGGAAACAAGTGTATTTGTGTTAGTGTGAGAGAGACACACACACACAGAGGAAGCATGTGTGTGTGTGTGTTAGGGTGTTTGAGTGAGGAAGCATGTGCATGTGTGTAAAAGAGACAGAGACACAGAGGATGTATGTGTTTGTGTATGTGTGTCTCTCACAGATACACATATGTGCTCCCTCTGTCTCTCACCAAGCATGCGTGTGTGTGTGTGTGTGTGTGTGAGAGAGAGAGAGAGAGAGAGAGAGAGAGAGAGGGAGCATATTGTGTGTGTGTGTGTGCATGCATGCTCCCAGTCTACGACAATCTTAGGATGATAGATATGGACCACGAGAAATGTTTAAAATCCTTATATTATAATTTTTTTTTAATTTCCCATATATAATTGTAAAATGTTTAGGAAAATTTGAAATTATATATGGTGGGGGCGGGGGGGGGGGGTGGCCTAGGGAAGTATCTGTCTGGGTGCCAAATACTTTAGGGTATGCCACTGGTTCTATCTACTTTTAATAACCATGGGCTCCTCAAAACAGCTGTCTGATCATTTGAAAATAAAGATAATTCACTTTTATAAAGCAGAGGAAGGCAGTTAAAAAAAATCTCTAAAACATTTCCAGCTAGCAATTTGATCTGTCAGAAACATTGTTGAGAAAATGAATTATCTGGAACTGTTGAGGTCAAGGCAAGATCTGAAAGATCAAGAAAAAATATCTAATAGAACTGCCCAAAATTGGTCAGATCTGCAAAACAGTGCTCACAGATCACTGCAAACAACCTGCTGAAAAGCTTAGCTGACACTGAAGTAGTTTTCCACAGGTCCATAGTACAGTGTTACTTACACAACAATGATCTGCAAGGGAGAGTTGTCAGAAGGAAACCTTTTTCTACAACCTCATCACAAAAGTCATCATCTATAGAAAATCTTGATAAACCTGAAACGTTTTGGAACAAAGTGCTTTGGACTGATGAAACAAAATTTGAATTGCTCTGCCACAACCAAACAAGATACTGTAATAATTTCCATTTCTTAACAAGTTTCCGACAGATGAAATTGCTAGCTGGAAGTGTTTAAAGATTTTTTGATAGCCTTTTTCTGCTTTGCAAGAGAGAATTATTATAATTTTCAAATGCTCAGACAGTTGCTTAGAGGAACCCATGGTATTGAAAGTAGATTTATTTATTTATTTATTTAACGCTTTTCTATACCGACCTTCATGGTTAAATGACCATATCAGATCGGTTTACATCGAATAGGGGAACTGTAACAAAAAAACAATAGTTTGAACAGGAAGAACAAAGTTACATTTCAACAAGGATAGTCAACTTGGAAGCATAGACAGCTGGAAAGAAAGGCCTAAGAACGCAGTGAACAAAGAGTATAAACAATTGATGCATCAAGTGTGGCTCTTATTAAGTATTTGAAGGTAGTACAGAGATCCATTGTTCATGAAGGATGTTCTGTCATCTAGTGTGCATCCGGGGGATCTGAGTAGGCTTGGCGGAAAAGCCAGGTCTTAAGTTTTTTCCTAAATGTTAAGAGGCAGGGTTCCAGTCTAAGGTCTGAAGGGATGTTGTTCTAGATAGCTGGGCCTGCTGTTGAGAAGGATCGGTCTTTGGTCGAGGTGAGGCGTGTGGCTTTGGTAGGCGGGGCTTGTAGAGTTCCTTTGTATTCTTCTCTAGTCGGTCTGTTGGAGATATGGAAATTGAAAGGGAATTCAAGGTCTAGATGAAGGTGATTGTAGATGGATTTGTGAATTAAGGTGAGTGATTTGTGAAGGATTCTGTATTTCACAGGGAGCCAGTGTAGGTTACAGAGGATGGGTGATATGTGTTCTCCACGGTTAGTATTGGTCAGGATTCTTGCTGCGGTGTTCTGTATCAACTGTAGGGGCTTGGTGGTAGAGCTAGAGAGACCCAGGAGGAGAGCGCTGCAGTAGTCTATTTTGGAAAATAGCAAGGCTTGCAGAACTGTCCTGAAGTCGTGGAAAAATAGTAGGGGTTTGAGTCTTTTTAGAACCTGAAGTCTATAGAAACAATCTTTGGTAGTGGTGTTGATCATTTTCTTTAGGTTTAAGCGATTGTCGAGTAGAACCCCGAGATCTCTTACATGGGTATGCGTGAGCTGGGTATTGTAGTTGGTCTGTGGGAGGGGGTTGTCTTGGTTGGGGGAGATGAGGAGGAGTTCGGTCTTTGATGCATTAAGTACCAAATTAAGACTGTTGAGAAGGCTGGTGATCGATTTTAGGCAGTTGTTCCAGTGCGTGAGTGATTTTGCGATGGATTTTGTTATTGGAATCAGAATCTGCACGTCGTCTGCATATAGGTAATGTATTAGGTTAAGGTCTGTTAGAAACTGGCAGAGGGGGAGGAGGTAGATGTTGAAGAGGGTGGGTGATAAAGAGGATCCTTGAGGTACACCAAGTGAGGACCTTGTCAAAGAAGATTCTTTATTATTAATTTTAACTTTGAAGCTTCTGTTACTGAGGAAAGACGTGAACCAACTGAGGGCTGATCCTGATATACCTATGTCTGCTAAGTGATTCAGGAGGATGGAGTGGTTGACGGTGTCGAATGCCGCCGAGATGTCTAGGAGTACTAGAAGAAAGGAGTAGCCCTTGTCTAGTCCCATAATAATATGGTCTGTTAATGATATAAGGAGTGTTTCTGTACTGCAAGATTTACGAAATTCATATTGGGAAGGGTATAGGATATTGTGTTCTTCTAGATAATCTGAAAGCTGAGTATTAACCAGTTTCTCTGTTAATTTGGCTAAGAAAGGGAGGTTCGAAATGGGGCGGAAGTTAGCAGGATCTTTGGGGTCTAAATTGTGCTTCTTAAGGAGGGGTTTAAGAGAAGCGGTTTTTAAGCTGTCTGGGTACATCCCTTGGGTTAACGAGCAGTTTATAATGTTAGCTAGAGGTCCCGAGATCCTGTTTGGAATCAGTAGCAGAAGTTTGGATGGGATGTTGTCAGCTGGATGGCTAGCTGGTTTCTGTCTCTTGAGGAGGGATTCGATCTCACCGGGGGATGTTAATTCAAAGTTGTTGAGCTTGACTCCAACGTTGGTGTGAGTGTTGGTGAATGTAGAGCAGGGAGTAGTATTGGTTGGTAGGAGTGCCAGAGTATTCGTAACCTTCTGCTGAAAGAATGATGCAAGCTCATTGGCCTTAGATTGTGCCTGTTCGTCTGGTATCGTCGGTGGGGATGATTTTGTGATTTGTGAAACATAAGAGAAAAGCGCCTTGGCGTCATATTGTAGATCGTGGATTTTGTTGGCATAGTATTCTCTTTAGATGGAACAACAATCATAATCTGAGAAGTTAGAAGGGTCAAAGTATTTGTTCAAATGTGGAATAGTCTTCATATGCCTAACTGAAGAGTTACTGAGACAATAAATTTTTGGTCTTTATTAAAATCTTAAAAAAAAAAAAAGGTAGTAATGAATCAACTGAAAAAGAGCCCACACTTTTACTTTATTATTTTCTATCTGTTAAAATCAGCAATTAAATAGTAATTTTGCATAAAAATTGCAAAAAGATGTTATGTTTAACTTTGTACTATATAAAGGTTGTGTCAGATTCTGTTCATTTAGAGATTCATTGAAACATATAATTTGACCAGGAGTGCCTAAACCTTTGCATACAACTGTGTGTGGTCTCAATAGCTCATGTACATTTTTCAATAATACATTTATTTATGTATAAAATATATAGCCCGCTGATCCACTGAACTTGGCAGGTTACAATATACATACATAGTAATAAAACATAACTCAGTACATTTTAAATTATAATATTTCAATACTTAAGCACAAAATTAGGATAAAGAAACATACACACACGCAAGTTGGGAGTAGCCATTTATCAACCATTGATCCAATAAAAGCCATTATAGTATCATAGCAATCCTACTACTACTACTACTTTACATTTATATAGTGCTACAGCACTGTGCTACTGCACTGTACAAACATACAAAAAGACAGTCCCTGCTCAATAGAGCTTAAAGTCTAATAAGACAAACAGACAGGACAAGAGACTTGGAGTATTTCATAATACAAGACAATGATTAAAAAGAAAAGAAAGTTAACAAGACTAAAAGCAGACAATCAGGCATCAGATTTAAAAGTGGTTTGTTTTCAAAAGGGTGGGTCTTTAGATGAGATTTAAACATGACAAGAGAGGGAGCATGATGCACCAGTACAGGAAGACTATTCCAAGCACACGGTACAGCCAGGTGGAAAGCATAGAGTCTGGAATTAGCAGTAGAGGAGAAGGGCACAGATAGGAGTGACTTATCCGACGAGTGGAGTGCACGAGAAGGGGTGTAGAGAGAAGAGAGGAGAAGCAGTGAGGTGCTGCAGAGTGAAGATATTTGTAGGTGAGAAAGAGGAGCTTGAACAGTATGTGGGAGCAGATAGGGAGCAATGCAGTGACTTTAGAAGAGGGGTTATGTGAGCGTAGCGACTTTGGTGAAAGATAAGTCGAGCAGCTGAATTTAAGACAGATTGTAGTAGAGAGATGGTTTGCTGGGAGACCTGTAAGGAGCAGGTTGCAATAGTCTAAGCAGGATAAGGGTGCTAGTACTGTGTTAGAAAGGAAAGAATGGATTTTGGCAATGTTATAAAGAAAGAAATGACACATTTTAGCAGAGTTTTGGATATGTGTAGAGAATGAGAGAGAGGAGACGAAGAGGACTCCAAGGTTAGGGGCTGATGGGACTGGGATGATGACCGTGTTATCCACAGAAACAGAGAAAGGAGGAAAAGGGGAAGTGTGCTTGGAGAAAAAGATAAGGAGCTCCGTCTTGGCCACGTTGAGTTTAAGGTGGTGGTGGGATATCCAGACAGCAATGTCAGACAAGTATTCTCACTGCATTATGGATTCCAATTACTAAATTGAAAAGAAAAAGCTTTTTTCTACTTTTTTTTTTATCTGGGTGGAGTTTCTTTTTCATTGGCTTAAGGTTTTTTTTTCCTGATTTCTTCATGTCCATTTTCTCCTAATCCTTTTTCCAGGCTCTCCTTTCCATTTAACTTTTTTCTCTTGCATATCTTCAGCACTTCCTCCACTCCCCTGACATCTATCTTTCCGTTTCATCTATTTTTCTTCATTTCTCTCTTTTCTGCTTCTCAGACTCTTATATCACATCACTTCACTCTCTCTGTCCTGTAACAACAGGATCTAATTTTTCCTTCTCACTGGTTCCTTTTCTATCCTTTATCTCTCACCCTCCAGTTCTCCCTGTTCTAACACTTCACTTTCCCATCTCTTCCCTTAATTGCTCTTCTCCCCCTCCATCTCCATTTCTCTGGGTTGTCCCATCATACTTCTATCTGGATCCCTTCTTCCACAACACTCCTCTCACTACTACCCACCATCCTCACACTGATTTTCTCAGCCCTTTCATCCATTTCATCTCATAACCTTCTCTCAAGTTCTCCCATTCTCTCCAGTTTGTCCTTTCACGCCACCCCTACTCTGTACTCTTTCATCCCAATTATCCTCTCTCATACCCTACATCACCCTCTCTCTGATTCATTCTCATCCTATTGCATTTGACGGCTGTCCCCGTGAGCTGTCATTCTTACCTTCATGGGTGGCATGCTCCAGCTGGCCGCCACTGTCCCCGTGACAGGAAGTCTCTGATTCCTCTTGCAGCGAGCCAGTTTTGCCTCGGACTGTGATAGTGCAGGAAGAGAGGATGAGTGAATCCTCTTCCCCAGTTCCTCAGGCTCCATCTGTCTACACCACAAATTTAGTACTAGCAACATTATCCACCCTCAAGAATGCATACAGAGGCAAGGGATCACGAAAGAAATCTGCAATCTGGAGCCAGTTTCAAATTAGGGAAGACCCATGCTTTGCACGTTGTAACTATTGTGCAAAGGACATTAAATGAGGGAAGCAACTGGGCCACTTAAACAATTCTGGGATAGAGCATCACCTGAAGAAGCAGCATCCCCTTCAATTTGCCCCCGGAAATGATAGTAGCAGTAGTCAGGAGGCCCCTTCTGCAAGACAGAGGATACTAGTATTTGGAAAGGGGAAAAGTGTTCCTGAAGCTGCTTCCAAGACTTTGGCTGCTACCAGTCAGGTGGCAGCTATATCTAAGAAGTGACAGCCCATAATGGAGGAAATGGGGTGGTGAATGGTGGAACTGTCATGGGAAAGAGGCAGGCAGCATTTAAAGTGGTGACTAGGATTACTGGTGAGATGATTACTATAGACGGTCAGCCCATACTGTCGTGGAGAATGTGGGTCTCAGACATTTGCTGAAGCTCTTAGCACCAAAATATAAAATGCCCTCCAAGACCACTTTCAGCAGAAAGGTCATCCCCAGTTTGTATCAGCATTGCCATAGCCGTCTTCAGGCACTGCTGACGAAGCCACAGGGAATCAGTGTGCAATTAATAAGTGATATCTGGACATCCACAAATGCCTCACACTCCTTCCTCTCTCTGACAGCATTCTGGTGAGACCTGGCTGAAGTAGTGGCAGGCAGCAGCTTCACAGGGGCTGGATAAAAGGACGCAGGTGGGATTTGTTGCACATTCACCTGGCGGATGATTCCCATACCTCTCCCAATATTTTAGCAGCTGTTAGAGAAATGCTGGAGGGCTAGAAGCTGCATCAAAGCCAGAAGTCTTAACAAAGGGTTTTTTTTTTACACCAACGTCCACTACAAATACTGCAAAACGCAGCCGCTAGGATTCTTTCTGGAACCAAGAAACAAGATCACATTACACCTACTCTTATTTCCTTGCATTTGCTCCCAATTAAATACAGAATAGAATATAAAGTCTTATCAATCTTCCACAAATTCATCACAGGACAACAGAAACATTGGCTATCTGAACACATTGAAATACACGCTCCAAAAAGGAACCTTCATTCAATGAATTAAGGCCTCCTCAAAATTCCTCATGCAAAAATCACGAATCTAGTATCAACCTGAGAAAGAGCTATATCCATCGCCAGCCCATCTCTATGGAACTCCTTACCTCTCAATCTAAGAACTCAATTTGACACCAAAACTTTCAAAAAAGACTTAAAAACCTGGCTTTTTACCAGAGCCTTCTCAGATGATCTTAACCATCAAACTCCCAATGAGAAAACTCAAAAGAAAACAGAAACATTGCCCGATCAACCCTTGATGGACCAATAAAACCTCGAACTCTACAATAGACATCTAAGAACATTTTTACTTATATAAACTCACCCCCTTCAATCCCCCAATGTTACTCAACTGTATCATTGAAACTCTTTGTTAAAAATCTATTGTTACTCTCCTAATTTTCCTGCCCTGTAAACCGTTATGATGGCAAAACCGAATATACAGTATACAAAACATGCTAAATAAATAAATAAATACACAAATAAATAAAATGCTCAAATATGGTAAAGGCAGCATCCAATGGGGGATATCAGGATGTACAATGTTTTCCTCACACCCTGCACCTAGCAGTGAAGGAGGCCCTGGCGCTGGGGTCCAGGACTCAGAGTATGTGTACCTGCATGGCTTACTAGAGAAGTGTAGAATATCAGCTGGGCACTTCCACAAAGTGTGGAAGAAGGGGACCTCAGATCTCTTAGGTAAAATTAGTTAAAATTTGTAACCTATCATTAAAATCATCCATTGTACCTGAAGACTGGAGGGTGGCCAATGTAACCCCAATATTTAGAAAGGGCTCTAGGGACGATCCAGGAAACTATAGGCCAGTGAGCTTGAATTCAGTGCCAGGAAAAATTGTGGAAACTATTCTAAAAATCAAAATCACAGAACATATAGAAAGACATGGTTTAATGGAACACAGTCAGCATGGATTTACGCAAGGCAAGCCTTGCCTCACAAATCTGCTTCATTTTTTGAAGGGGTTAATAAACATGTGGATAAAGGTGAGCCAGTAGATGTGGTATATGTGGATTTTCAGAAAATGTTTGACAAAGTCCCCCATGAGAGGCTTCTAAGGAAACTAAAAAGTCATAGGATAGGAGGTGGTGTCCTTTCGTGGATTGAAAGACAGGTTGAAAGACAGGAAACAGAGAGTAGGATTAAATGGTCAGTTTTTTCAGTGGAAAAAGGTAAACAGTAGAGGTCCTCAGGGATCTGTACTTGTTCTGATGCTTTGCAATATATTTATAAATGATCTAGAAAAGAATACGATGAGTGAGGTTATCAAATTTGCAGATGATACAAAATTATTCAGAGTAGTTAAATCACAAGTGGATTGAGATAAATTGCAGGAGGACCTTGCGAGACTGGAAGATTGGGCATCCAAATGGCAGATGAAATTTAATGTGGACAAGAGCAAGGTGATGCATATAGGAAAAAATAATCCATGCTGTAGTTACATGATATTAGGTTCCATATTAGGAGCTACCACCCAGGAAAAAGATCTAGGTGTCTTAATGGATAGTACATTTAATGCATCAGCTCAGTGTGCTGCAGCAGTCAAAAAAGCAAATACAATGTTAGGAATTGTTAGGAAGGGAATGGTGAATAAAACAGAAATTTTCATAATGCCTCTTTATCGCGCCATTCTGAGACCGCACCTTGAGTACTGTGTATAATTCTGGTGGCCACATCTCAAAAAAGATATAGTTGCAATGGCGATATAGTTGCAATGGAGAAGGTACAGAGAAGGGCAACCAAAATGATAAATGGAACAGCTCCCTTATGAGGAAAGACTGAAGAGGTTAGGGCTGTTCAGCTTGGAGAA
The DNA here is from genome assembly GCF_901001135.1 of Rhinatrema bivittatum. Lineage (NCBI taxonomy): Eukaryota > Metazoa > Chordata > Amphibia > Gymnophiona > Rhinatrematidae > Rhinatrema > Rhinatrema bivittatum. Next base: position 28,108 of record NW_021821306.1, read on the forward strand.
GAGACAGCTGAGGGGGGATATGATAGAGGTCTTTAAAATTATGAGAGGTCTAGAACAGGTAAATGTGAATCGGTTATTTACTGTTTTGGATAATTGAAGGACTAGTGGGCACTCCATGAAGTTAGCAAGTATCAAATTTAAAACTAATCAGAGAAAATTATTTTTCACTCAGCACACAATTATTTATTTATTTGTTTCTATTTTTTCTATACCGACATTCTTGTAGAGATACAAATCATACCGGTTTACATTTAACATCAATTTTGCCATGTAGCGGTACAGAGAACTAAGTTAATTAAGCTCTGGAATTTGTTAGAGGATGTGGTTAGTGCAGTTAGTGTAGCTGGGTTTAAAAAAGGTTTGGATAAGTTTATGGAGAAGTCCATTAATTGCTATTAATCAAGTTGTCTTAGAGAATATCCACTGCTATTACTGGCATCAGTAGCATGGGATCTATTTAGTGTTTGGGTACTTGTGAGGTACTTTAGCCTGGCTTGACCACTGTTGGAAACAGGATGCTGGGCTTGATTGATTTTTGGTCTGACCCACTATGGAAATTTCTTATGTTCTTAGAGATGCCTCACAAGCATCTCATTATAGATGTGGGTACCTGCTGGAATTCAACCTACATGATACTGCAGAGGCTAGTGGAGCAGCAGACATACCTGCATGATCTGTCTCGGGAAATGATAAAGCTGTGCAGGCTCCCCTAGGGCATCATGATTGGTCAGGCATGAGACAGTTTATAAAAATCCTGAAGTCCTTTAAGGATGCCACAGAGGAGCTGAGGGCCACAAGCACAACCTTGGGAGATGTCATCCCGATAGTAAACATCCTGTTAGAAAAGTTGGAGGGCTTTCAATGGAAAGAGGGAATGAGAGGTCAGGTGTTGCGCTGTTTGGTGTCCTTGGAAAAGCAGGTAACAGAGAGATAGGACCTCTGATCTTGAACCCCAGGTACATGCTCGCTACATTATGTGATCCACATGTGAAAAGGAGACTCACAGGCCAACAATCTGATACATATGAAGAGCAGGCTGATAGAGGAAGCCTCTCAACTAGAGTGCAAGAATTTGAGTCAGAGGAGGGATGTAGCACAGGAGGAAACACCATCATTGGCCAGGTCAGACAGTAGTGCAAGTCAAAGTAGCACCCTGTCATCGCCCACCTTGGACTCCCTCCAACACAGTAAAATGAAAACAATCCTCGTTTCTGTCGCAGGTGATCACAAAAGCAGATGAGAAGAAAGACACATGTATGATACCAGAAAAGCAGATAGCAGCTCAAAACTCAGTGACATGCTATCTCGGAGAAACTACCAAGGACTTGGAGACAGATGTACTGGCATATTGGTCCCAAAAATCCAGCATCTGAACAGACTTAGCAAGAGTGGTTCAGCTCTATCTCTCTTGCCCACTGAGTGTCCCCAGCGAAAGAATGTTTTCCATGACAGGAGACATTATAAGCCCTCATTGCTCCACACTGTCACCACACTTGATAGAGAAGCTAGTGATCCTTAAAATTAATCTGCCTTTGCTTGGCTTTTCAGATTTGCCATGCGAGTGGCAAGACAAATGAAAGGAACTTGAAGGTCCTGTAGCTGGCTGATCTGCCTGTCTGCCTGCCGTGCCTCAATAACAACAATGGGGCCTACATCCATCATCCAGCAACATCCAGTGACTGTGTCTGACTGACTGCATCTGCCCACCAGTTGGGCCACACTTCAAGAACCACACTGCTGCAGCCTCCTCGGCCTGAAGAGCCAATCCAAGGGCCACAAAACACCAATGTTGAGTTCTGTGTCTCCCCAATGCCAGTTGGGCCTTAATTCTACAACCATACTACTGCTGCTTCCCCAGCCTGAAAAGCCAATCCAAGGGCCATAACACCAATAATGTGTTCTGCTTTGTCCCCAACAATGCCAATTGAGGCACACTTCTACAATCATACTGCTGCTGCTTCCCCAGCTCAAAAAGCCAATCAAAGGGCCATAACACACCAATGCTGAGTTCTGCTGTGTCCCCAACACTGACAATAGGACCACACTTCAACAACCACACTGCCTCTGCCTCCCCGGCCTGAAAAACCAATCCAAAGGCCACAATACCAATGCTGAGTCCTGCAGTTTCCCCAACACTGCCATTTGGGTCACATATTTCCTGCCATGTCTCCAAAAACATCACAGATGCCAAAATGTACTGACTCAATCTGCCTGCCTTGCCCTTACCAACATCACAGGGGCAACGCACTAACTCAGTCTGCCTGCCTTGCCCTTACCAATATCACAGGAGCCAACATGCACTGACACAATTCGCCTGCCTTGCCCAATTAGGGTCTACCATCACTGGGGTCTGACCAATCCTGCTACCTCCTGACTAGATCCCAACCACAAAACTGGGGCCTGTCACAACATGCTGCCTCCTGACTTGTCCCCATCCATAAAAATGGGTTCTGACTCAGCTTACTTCCTCATGACTTGTCTCAATCCACAAAACTGGGGCTGTAACAACATACTATCTCATGACTTGTCCCCATCCACAAAACTGGGGCTGTCACAACAAGCTACCTTCTGACTTCACCCTATCCACAAAACTGGGGTCTGACTCAGCTTTCTTCCTCCTGACACATCAACAGCAACAACACTGTGGCTTTAATCCTCCTGCTTCCTCCTATGTCCCCCAATAATAACACTGTGATCTGACAATATATGGTTCTCGCATTACATCTTGCAGAAGCTTTACAGTACCATATCCCAACTCCAACAGCATAGGGGTCTGGTTTGCACATCTAGCAGCAGGCTTACACTGCCATCACCTCACACAATCTAGGGGTTTGATATATCCTTTGCCTGCTCTATTCTAAGCACCACTGTAGGGCCATGACTCAACTGAGTTCCTCTGCCTGCTTGTGCTACCACTGAGTCATGAGTCCACTGAGTTCCTCTGCCTCCTTTTTCCAAAATGCAACTCCATCCAGATCCTCTGCTTCCTTTTTCCCAAATGCAATGTGTGAGGCATGACTCCACTCAGTTCCTCTGCCTCCTTTTCTCCAAATTTAATGTCTGAGGCATGATTCCACTGAGTTCCTCTGCCTCCTTTTTCCCAAATGTAACCTCCAAGGCATGACTCCACTCAGTTCCACTGCCTCCTTTTTCCAAAATGCAACCTCCGAGAAATGACTCTACTGAGTTCTTCTGCCTCCTTTTTCCCAGATGAAACCTCCAAGGCATGACTCCACTCAGTTCCTCTGCCTCCTTTTTCACAAATTTAATATCCGAGGCATGACTCCATTCAGTTCCTCTGCCTCCTTTTCCCCAAATGCAACCTCCAAAACATGACTCTACTGAGTTCCTCTACCTCCTTTTCCCCAAATGCAACCTCCAAGGCATGACTCCACTCAGTTCCACTGCCTCCTTTTCCCCAAATGCAACCTCCAAGGGATGACTCCACTCAGTTCCTCTGCCTCCTTTTCCCCAAATGCAACCTCCAAGGCATGACTCCACTCAGATCCTCTGCCTCCTTTTTCCCAAATGCAACATGTGAGGCATGACTCCATTCAGTTCCTCTGCCTCCTTTTCCCCAAATACAACCTCCAAGACATGACTCTACTGAGTTCCTCTACCTCCTTTTTTCCAAATGCAATCTCCAAGGCATGACTCCACTCAGTTCCTCTGCCTCCTTTTCCCCAAATGCAACCTCCAAGACATGACTCTACTGAGTTCCTCTACCTCCTTTTTCCCAAATGCAACCTCCAAGGCATGACTCCACTCAGTTCCACTGCCTCCTTTTCCCCAAATGCAACCTCCAAGGGATGACTCCACTCAGATCCTCTGCCTCCTTTTTCCCAAATGCAACATGTGAGGCATGACTCCATTCAGTTCCACTGCCTCCTTTTCCCCAAATGCAACCTCCAAGGCATGACTCCACTCAGATCCTCTGCCTCCTTTTCCCCAAATTTAATGTCCGAGGCATGATTCTGCTGAGTTCCTCTGCCTCCTTTTCCCAAAATGTAATGTCTGAGGCATGACTTCACTCAGTTTCTCTGCCTCCTTTTCCCCAAATGCCACCTCTGAAACATGACTCCACTGAGTTCCTCTGCCTCCTTTTCCCCAAATGCCACCATTGAGGCATGATTCCACTGACCTCCCCTGCCTGCTTTGCTCCAAACAGTTGTAGAGGTGAACAGGCAGGGTAAGACAGTGGAGTCAAATCTTAGTGGGGTTTTGTGAACACTGCAACTGAGGCCTGTTTACACTGACCTCCCTTGCCTACTTCGCACCAGTTATTGAGGTGAAGCAGGCAGGGAATGTCTGTGGAATCATGCCCTCATTTTTTTCACCACAGTAACACTCCTGTTTTTACTGATTCTAGGAACCTCTCCCTGGTCACCCTCTTTGACCTTTACTATCACTGTTCATGGCAATCCCGTTTGATGTAACCCTTGTTCGATGTATTCTACCTTGGTTCGATATAAACCGATGTGATATGTCTTTTCATGAACGTCGGTATAGAAAAATTCTAAATAAATAAAATAAATATTCCAACCATTAACACTGAGATTTGCACTTACAGCTGTGGCATGCCATGTTCCAATCCTAACCACTGTGGCCTGACACAGCTGCGGCATGCCATATTCCAACCCTAACCAGCCACCATAGCTTGACACTTATAGCTATGGCATGCCATTTTCATACCCTAACCACTGTGGCCTGACACTTACACCTGTGGCATGCCATGTTCCAACCATTACCAGTGAGGCCTGAAACTTACAGGTATGGCAAGCCATTTTCAAACCATAAACACTGTGGCCTGATACAGCTGTGGTATGCCATGTTCCAACCATTACCAGTGAGACCTGTCACTTACAGCTGTGGCATTCCATACTCCATGTAGGCAACCTGATATGGTACTCAGATATGGAAAGAACACAGATTCCCTAATCCTTTACCAAATAAACGTGTATATAGGGAATCTAGACACTTTTTTAAATATATTATATTCAAGCTAGCGTAAACAATTTTATCTTCCATACTAATAATACTATAATGCCTAAAATAAAATAAAATGCCTATCCTCAATCAATAGCCTTCTCACCAACCTTAACCTCGCCCTTAATTCATCAAAAACTGAACTACTCTACATTTCTCCTGCCCGCCACCCTCACACTCCCCCGCTCCCAACTCACCCCTTCTCACAACATGTCAGAGACCTGGGCGTCACCTTGGATGACCACCTCAATCTCCAAAATCACATAACCAAATTACAAGAGACTGCTTTTACAAATTACACATCCTGAAAAAATTAAGACCCCTTTTACACCATAACGACTTCCGTACTGTCCTCCAAACTACTTTATTTTCAAAAATCGACTACTGCAATTCCCTACTTCTAGGATTGCCTGCATCCACCACCAGACCTTTGCAGATGCTGCAAAATGCGGCAGCTAGAATTCTTACCAACTCCCGCAGATCAGACCATATCACACCTATCCTCAGAGACCTTCACTGGCTTCCTATCCCAGCTAAAATCCTTCATAAAAGCCTATCCATCATCCACAAAACCCTACACCATAATGAGATACATTGGCTTAATGACTCTCTCCAGTTTCATATCCCCAACAGGCCTACCAGATCAGCCTACCTAGGGACTCTTACTGCCCCCTCACACAAATCTGCCCAGCTCACTTCCACCCGAGAATATGCCCTCTCCATCGCAGGTCCATTCACTATGGAACTCGATGCCGCCAGACCTTCGCCTGGAACACTGCCCAAACACCTTTAAAAGAAGTTAAAAACCTGGTTATTCAACCAAGCATTCACTTAATCCCATCCCAGTCTCTGCACCCCTACTATTTTCCATTTCTCCATCCATTTAACCTTTATCCTCCTAACATTCCTATAGCTATTCTCTGGTAAACCCAAACATTATACATTGTCATAACTATTTGCTGCAACCACTAGGCCTTTTGACCGTCATACAGTTTTTGTAAATATATTATGTAATATAGTTGCTATCTCAACAAAGTTGTAAGTTTGCTGTATCCTTCCTGCTATTACTCTCACTTGGTCCCTTAGACCGTTCCGCATTCTTTCCTCGTTCCTTATGATCCCCTGTTAATTGTAACTTTATCCTTCCTTTCTCACTACTAGTTTTTTGGTTTCCCAGTTGTATGTGAACCGATGTGATATTCATTTGAATGTCGGTATATAAAAGTTATAAATAAATAAATAAATCTTCAATGACATGAAAATACATCATAGAATATCATACTACATCTTTTTTATTCATAAATACAGTATCAAAAATACACGTTTTAATCAATAATTCATTGTCAGTACATACATGTGCAAAATGTATTTATTTATTTATTTATTTGAAATCTTTTATATACCGTCGTTTAGTAATGCACCATCACAATGGTTTACATATAGGCACATATATTTAGTTTGGTTACAAAGGTATCTACAAAAGTGCCTGTACATGCTTATATAAAATAAGGTATAGGATAGGTGGCAAGGATCTAGTCCATCTATATGATTAATAGGGTAATCATACAAGAGTTGTGCTTAAACTGGAGTTCTCTAACATAATTATTGAGTATAAAATGAAAGAATGTGGGACCACGCATCTAGGTAACCTTGTTCTGTGTTTTTTCATTCTTTGTTCTCATTGTGAAATGCTTTTCTGAATAGCCAGGGTTTTTAGTATAAAACAATATTTATTGAGTGTATAACATTGAACTTGAAAAACATGGGTTACACTGAAACAGTATTGCAAAGAACAGAATTCAGAAAGTTGTGGCTAGAATCATCAGATAATAGGAAACACTCATTGCATTTTACCCTGTGGGTCCCTATCCACGTTAGAACTAAAAGACAAGGTCCGTCATCCTGAAGATCTTTGCATGCAGGTACCCGGGATGCTGACCTCTGATAAATCCCCCATATCACCTCATTAAACAACTGTGGTAACACAAGACCTTTAGTGATCAGGGTTTACGGGAAACACATTGCCACCCATCCCCCCCCCCCCCCCCCCCGGCCCTTACCTCCCTCCCTCCCTCCCAGGTCCCGGCAATAAATACTGCGCAAAAATACAACAAGAGAAATTGTGGTCGAAGCAAAGTCATGATCATAGGACCCCACATCCTATCCAAGTTCGTGGTCTGCGCTCAATATTCAGTCATTAAGGATCAAACTTCGAGCATGGTGCGGCAAAGCCTGAAGATATACTTCCCAAGTTCCTAAGAAAGCTTTATGCTGGAGCGGTGAAAGTTTAGAAGTGAGGCTATCCATTTGCATCATGCAATGAAAATGTGTACACCAAGTCTAGTATGAGGGTGCGGTCAGTTCTGTCCAGTTGAGTAAAATAACTTTTTTCCCCACCAGCCAAGCCTTTTTAACCAGTAAACGTAAACCCGCTGTTCTCAGAACAGACTGAGGAATGCAATCAAATAAAATCAGCTGCGGAGTTACCGAGAAGTGCACCTTCAATAGGTGTTGCAGGTAATTTGCAATTTTCCCCCAGAATATCTGTATTAGAGGGCATTCCCAAAAAGCATGAGATAGCGTTCCAATAGCAAGGTGACAGCGAAGGCATGTGGAGTCCGGGAGTAAGTGTGCTCGCCAAGCTATCTGTGGGGATATAAAGGCTCTCCGCAGGAATTTATATTGCATTTCCCTAAAATACATATTTCCAGTGGTTCTGTTTAAATTCCGCATACAAGCAGAAAAAGTTGCCACTGATACCGAGAACACTCCATCTTTTTCCCAACGCTCAACTGAGGTGACATATGTACCCTGTGACAGACCCCGCTGAAGTCCCCTGTAGTACATGGAAAGTGAGGGGGGACTCTGTTTTTCCAGATGAAAAAAAAGATTCTAGAGCCAAAAAGTGAGCTGGGCTTTGATTATCAAGCTGTAAAGACAGTATATAATGCCTGATTTGTAAATAGCCAAAAACCTGGGCCGAATTTAAAACATAAATCCCCTGTAAGGTGCTGAACGATAAAAGAGCCCCTTCAGGATCCAACAAATGTCCCAAGTGTGTAATGCCTTGCTGTACCCAGCCCCGCAAACTAGTGGCTTGGGAGCCAGGGAGAAACTCTGGATTCCCTTGTACTGGAAGCAGGTAGGAACATCGTTGGGGCAGTCCCAGCTGCCTGGTAAGGAATAGCCAGGCCTTCCTAATCGGAGCAATTAACGGGCTTTGGGAGAGTGCAGTCGGCAGCTCTTTGCTCGGCCCCATCAATACAAATTTAAGGTCTAGCGGAGCCACCAGGGTACGTTCTGCCAAAATATTCATATAAAAGGAAGTCCCCAGTATCCATTCCTGGATAAGACGGAGATTCGCCGCCACACAATAAGAGCTTAAATTGGGGACTCCCATGCCACCATCATCCCAGTGCAGGTTGAGCCAAGAAAGTGGCATGCATGCTCTCTTTCCCTGCCAAATAAATAAATGCATCATTTTATGCAAGGTGGTGATGTCAAAGCGCTTGAGTACCAATGGTAAATTCTGCAATACATATAACCATTTAGGCAAAAGGGTCATTTTGAACAAATTGATACGCCCTCCCATGGAAATTGGTAAATTTTTCCAGAGACTCAGCTTTTCCCTAGTGTGTTTGAGCAATCCTGGGATATTGAGATCATACGTAGCCGACAGGTCCAATGAAAGACGTATCCCCAAATATCTGATAACGTCCTCCGCCCAATGCAAAGGGAAGGGGCCCCCCCAGCGCTCTCTAAGAACCGACGGGAAACCCAGAGCCTCGGATTTATCCCAATTAATCCGCAGGCCGGAAAAGGTGCCATAATCCTGGACCACTCCCAACAAGGAAGGCAAGGAATGTCGAGGATTAGTGAGAAAGACCAAAATGTTATCCGCAATTGCGGCATATTTAAAGACCTCTTTCTGTCCCTGGGAGTGAAACAGAAGCCCACGGATCTCAGAAGAGGACTGGATAGCCAACAGTAGGGGCTCCAGGGTCAATAAGAGAAGAAGAGGAGACAAAGGACATCCTTGCCGGGTGCCTCGTAACACTGACAAAGTGGGGGAGCACTGACCATTCACTAGTAATGAGGCAACCGGAGTTGTATATAAGAATTGGATTGTCTGATAGAAAAAGCCCCCAAACCCCATCTCCTCCAAGAGGTGGAACATAAATCCCCTCTCCACTCGATCGAAAGCCTTTTCTGCATCCAAACTAGCAATGAGAAAAGGAGCATTATGTCAAGTGCATAGCTCTATAGCCACTGCCAGGCGTCGAATATTAGTCAAAGCGTAACGTTTCTTTACAAAACCCACCTGGCCGGTTTGGATCAGTTGGGGGAGAATAACACCCAGTTTATCCGCCAAAATCTTTGCCAACAACTTTTGATCCACATTTAGCAGTGATCAGGGGCGATACGAAGCAGGCAGCAAGGGATCTTTCCCTGGTTTAGGGATTAGAGTTACCTGAGCCACATTCCCATTTACCGGGACGGTGCCCTCCGAGATCAAAGCATTGAATACTAAAGAAAGGAGTGGGGTGAGAGGCTCACTGAGGTAGCGGTAAAACTCTGATCTATAGCCGTCTGGCCCCGGAGCCTTGAACCCTGGGGAGCCCTGTATGACCACCCTGACCTCCTCCTCGGAAAAAGGCCTATTCAGCCACTCAGTCTGGGTCAGTGTGAGAGATGGAAGATGCAAATGAGCACAGAAGGCCTCCCATTGATCAGGATTCCATACATCAGCCTTATAAAAAGTGGTATAGTAATCTTTAAATGCTTTCAGTATATCGGGGGTATCATTGACTATATGTCCTTTCAAATTTTTGACAGCTGTGATATGTCGAGAACCCCTAGTTGATTTGACTAGGTTGGCTAGAAGTTTCCCTGTTTTGTTGCCATGTCTGTAAAGCCGATGTTGATAGAATAAGAGACTACGTTTGGCCCTTTGATGTAAGAGAGAGTTAATCGCAGTTTGAATAGCCAGATATGCTTCCTTGTGCGCTTGCGTATGAGACCTTAATAATGTCAATTTAGCCTGCTGAAGTTTCATTGTGAGTGTCAGCAGCCGACTGTCCAATACTTTTTTCCGATGGGCTATGTATTATCACCCAGGATCACAGCTTTAGCTGTATCCCAAAATAATATGGGATCCCCTCTGTGTTGAGCATTAAGTGTTGCAAAATCTTTCCGTCGCTCAAGTAAAAATGCTTGAAATGCACTATCAGTTGCCAGATAATAGGGAATTTGCCAGTGGCATTTGGCACCATCCGGGGGAAGCAATGCCAGCTCGACTCAAATTGGGGCATGATCTGAAATGGCGATATCTCCAATTCCTGCCTCTGAGACTTTTGAAAAGGATTGCACACTAACAAGTAGTCTATTCTTGAGTGGGTAGCAAGCGCTCTAGAGAGATGCGTGAAATCTCGTTCGAAGGGATGTAAAGTGCGCCAGGTATCAGCTAAGTGTAAGGTCTCTTCTAAAAGTTGAATCCCTTTCCCTGCAATCCCTGCACACTGTACGGTCGAGGACCTATCCAACTCTGGGTCTCTGAGAGCATTGAAATCACCCCCCACCACCACCAATTGATCAATGTATGGGAGTAATAGCTTGTGCAGGTTCTGAAAAAAGGGCTTTTGTTGGGAGTTCGGAGCATATATATTACAAAACACCAGAGAGGTCTGATTGACCTGAGATTCTAAGATGAGATAGCGACCTTGTGGGTCCTTAAGCTCAGAGAGAATCTGCAAGGGGATATTTTTGCGAATTAATACAGCCACCCCTGCTGATCGCATGTTTGCAGATACAAAATGCACCGACTTCACCCAATTTTGACGCAGTTTCCTATGCTCGACATCATTAAGATGTGTTTCTTGCAAAAATACTATATCAGCTGATTTTCTTTTCAGTGCCTGTAAGAGTTTAGATCTTTTAATGGGCGAGTTGACACCACACACATTCCATGAAATTAATTTAATTCCACGGCTAGCCATCTATCCCATATCATTCCACTTTAAGATTGACTGAACGGCGAGAAATTTCCAAATCTAAGGGAAGAGTGGCTATCCCAGCTCTGGCCACCTCCCTATACCAGTGAGTTCCCCATCCCATGCACCAACCTCACACCCTAATCCACAGTATTTCCAGGACCTGTAACCCCCCCTTCTCAACTACCCACCCCTCCCATCCCCACTCCCCTCCCACCCTTGTCTCCGTATTCCTTCTTCCCCTTCCCCCTTAAATCCCATCCTAGCTAGCCCATGCCTATGAGATCACGAAACACGCTGGAGGCTCCCCCCTCCCTCACCAACCTCACCCCCACTCAACTAAAAGCATCGTGAGAATCCCAAATAATCATCAGTAAGGTTAAAAGGAGAATACAAGTCCCACAACTCCAGCTCAATTGGCTGCAGACTAAGTACAATAAGCAAACATAGAACATAATGCGTAGGATGCAGATGCATCTTGGGATATGATTTAGAACAGTATGATACTTCAATGCTCATTAATCAGTAAACACTTGTGGGGGACCATGAGCCCAGCTCTCCCTAGCCATAGGGGCCAACTTCAACGTCAGGCTTCGTTCTCCCCAAAAACGCAGTGAAAACAATGCATGCACATTATGCAACAGGTCACCCAGGGTCTGAGCCAGAGCTATGCCCTCCCTTTCTCTGCTCTGCAGCCTGTCCCAGCATGGCAATGTACTTCTTGAGATCATCCACTTCTGTAAACCAACGGGGTCCTCCTGGAGTGGCCACCCGGACCCGCACAGGGTAGATTATCACTGCACGCTGGCCTAGATTAAATAGTTGAGCACATAGGGGAGAAAGCGCTCTCTGTTGTGCTGACAGGGCGCCCGAAAAATCCTGAAATAGCAAGATCTTCTTCCCCTCATAAAGCAGTGACTGCCCTCTGTGAACCACCTGCAAAATTTCTGTTTTATGGGAGTAGTTTAACATTTTTATAATCACCACACGCGGCTTCTCCTGTTGGGAGCGCTTCTGCCCCAGGCGATGGGCCCTCTCTATGTGCAGGGGGCCATGTTCCTTGGACAGCGACAGTTCCCGATTCAGCCAGCGATCCAGCAGTTGCGGCAGGTCTCGCTCCTCGATAGTTTCCGGGAGACCGATCAGATGCAGGTTCGACCTCCTAAACCTGTTCTCCAGGTCCTCGAGCCGTTCGGTATGCCGAGCGATCTCGGCCTGTAACGTTGCGACCTCCGACCTCGTGGTCTGTGCACCATCTTCTCCGTCTGAAATTCTCTGTTCCAGCGTAGAGAATCGCGCCTCATAGCCTGCGATCGCCGAAGTCACCTCTCCAATCTGGTATGATAATTTTTTGAATTCGGGCACGAGGGCTTCCACAACCGCCGCTCTTAAATCCGCCCAATTCGCTGCCACAGGGGATTCCACCATTCCGATGTCTTCATCGGACATTACGTCAGCAGGCCGCGTCTTTTCTTTTGCCTGTTCCTTCTCCCTATGCGCCGTCCTCGTCGACATTTTTTACAGGACCTGGCTCCTTTCACCTGTGGCTGACCTGAAGTTGTTCCCAAAGTCAACGAAATCTGAAAATCGGCGCGGGATGGGGTTAGATCAGCAAAAAGGGAGCCAGAGAGGGTCGGCTACATCCGCTCCCTCTCACAGCATCACGTGATCTCTAGCCAGGTTTTTAAACTTTTTTTGAAGATTTTTGGATCACTCTGTAATCTTATCTCTAGTGGCAATGTGTTCCATAATGTTGGACCAGCCAAAGATAGTGCTCTTTCTCTGACTTGTGTTAGTTTTGCTGTCTTTACCAAGGGGATTGTTAATAGAGATGTGAATCGGAACCGGAATCGGTTCCGATTCCGGTTCCGATTCACATGAGGTTTTTTTTTCATTGGGCCCGATCGCGGTTTTGTTTATCGGCTGCGCCCGAGCCGATAAAAAAACCCACCCTGACACTTTAAAGCTAATACCTTAGCTTCCCCCACCCTCCCGACCCCCCAAAAAACTTTTTACAGGTACCTGGTGGTCCAGTGGGGGTCCCTAGAGCAATCTCCTGCTCCCGGGCCGTTGGCTGCCACTAATCAAAATGGCGCCGATGGCCCTTTGCCCTTACCATGTGACAGGGTATCCGTGCCATTGGCCGGACCCTGTCACATGGTAGGAGCACTGGATGGCCCGCACCATCCAGTGATAATATATTACAAATGCTGTATTTATAAGTTGACCGAATTGAGGAGTAAAAGCAAGCAAACTGAAAGCCAGTGTTAAATTGCTAACCTCCTGAAGAAACCAACATTAGATGGCGAAACAGTGGCCTCAAGTTGGGGAATTAAGTAATTATAAACACTGAGATATTTTATAAGCTCTTCCATAATATATTCTCCATAGTAGATCTTGTCCATAAGATACTTCAAAGGATAAAGGATGCATTTATTGTGGACATTTTAACACAGCTTGTGTTCTAGGTTTAGAATTGCGTGACAAATAAGTTATTGATTTATTACAAAATTTAGGAATGAAGTGAGATGTTTTTTATGCCAGTGGTGATTTATAAACCTTGAGGCCTGTCGGCACATGTGTAACAGGCTTACAAGTTCGTTTGCTACTCATTCAGTCAGTTATGAACTGGCTTTTTCAACCTTTTTAGAAAAGTTATAAAATTATAAAAATTCTAACTAAAAATATTTGTTTTGAGGTTTCATTGAATACTGACAATATTTATTATATCCTTTCAATTATTGGAGTAATGGGGTTTTATGCACGTAGCAAACATGATTTAGATTTAAATTACACAGTAGTACTGCAGGAATTTGTTGCCTATATGTATCCCTCTCTCTCTCTCTCTCTCTCTCTCTAGAGTATACAATATATATATAAATCTGGGTAATGGTTTAAAAAAAAAGTTGTTTCACATGTTACCAGTTCTGCATCTTAAATATTCCCTAAACTACACCTTATGGTAGTTTAGGGAATATTTGGTCTTACAGGATTCTTATGCAGAAGGCTCTTGCTTTTCTGCAACTGCTCATATGTACACTCTGCATCAAGTAGTGGAAATTTTTGTAGCATAATTTTTAAGATCCCATTCCAGTGCTGCAGTGTATTTGCATAAATGTACCATTCATTTTGAATTACTTAATATGCACAAAAGATAAAATATATTTTTCAAAATTTGTTGTGCACGTCAGTATAATTTATTTAGATATTTTTGTTAACCTTTTCTCCATCACATTCTTTTCCCCTTTCTCTTTACTTTTCATTGCGTTTTTCTGTCTCTTCTCTGCCTTTTCATTTTTACCAAATACTCTCTCACTTTAATATGCCTATTCTCCATTAGTCTGCACGGTGACTTTGGCCACTGTTAATTTTGACTCCATTGCTACCACGTTCTGCAGAAAATAAACTTATATTAGGATAATGTAATTCATCCCATTGAGAGGGTCCTCATCACTTTGACAGCAGAGAGAATAGATCACGAGATTTTCCTTATCAAGCATAAGAAAAGATTAAATCCTGTTTTATCACAACATATAAAATGTATATACAAACAAATCAGAAAGCTAGGCTCCAGATTCACTATTTCATTGCTTTGTGGATCCAAATCATTGTAACAGCTCTAAGACATATAATAGGGATATTTCCAAACATTGTATATCTATATCACAGCATATGAGTATTTTAGCAGCATATCCTCTTCTGGAAAAATATTCCATCTTTGAGTCACCTTGCATCTCACTCAGAATTATTTTTGCATTATTACTTTCTTTCTTTTTTTCTTATAAACATTGCTTCTTGGATTTTTGTTCTGTAATATTTTCTCAGCTTCTCAACCTATACAAGTTAATTGCTAGGAGCTTTTTATTGTCTCATATTCACCAATGCCTTCCCACTTGAGATGTGACAGCATATTTATTTATTTAAAAGGTTCTTTATACCGGTATTTGGTTATTACCATCATATCGGTTTACAACATAAAAGGTTAAATTAACTACTAACAATACAATAATATAAAAACATTCATACGTTATTATTCATACATCGCTGGGTCCCTTTTCTATCAACTAATTTACCAGTTTCTCTGCGGCTGTGAATCACGTAGGTAGCCCAACATCTTTTACAGCTGTCAGCCTTATGTCTGTAATCCCAGATCCTCTTTGGGTGCCTGTTGTGGAGTCATTTTTTTTAACTAAGCCATACAATCATTTTAATGCTTCCACTTTTTCAGCATTAGGCGCTGACCATTTCTAGTAGTCTTATCACGAACTGGCTTCCTGCTAATGCACTAATTACTTATTTTTTAATTGACTATTTTACAGTATACAACATATCATAGTCAAAAAATACTCAAACTTAAAAATAAACCAAAACAAACAAACATAAAAAAGAGTTAAATTAAATACTGTGTGGAATAAGGTGTTTTTAACTTTAACTAAAAGGCGGATATAGGAGGGTAAATACTCTCAGAGGAAATTCTAGGGGCAAGACCCTGCCACTGACAAAACCTTGTACTTACTATGACAAATTCTCATGCAAAAAAACAATTTTCTTTCTATGCATATTTGCCTTCTTCCAAAGCTACCAGTTTTACTTCTTAAAAGTCTGCTTCACTTTTTATTTTTTTTTGCCACTTCTGGTACAGCGATGCATCGGCCACATCCTTTAAATTTCCTTTTTTATCTGTTTGTATGGCTCCCTCAGCTCTAACTTGTCTCTCTCTTCTTACCTTTCATGCCAGGGAAACATCCTTTGAACTGTCACTTCACTTTCAGACAGTTTCACACTTCCTAATCCATCAGTTACACTGGCTCTTTGACACTCTCTGCTCCATGTGCACCTCTGATACTAGCAGGTGGTGGGCTGGGTCCAGTTTCAGGCTCTCCCATGGACTCTGTCCTGGCACGCCAACGTTATGGGCCTCCCTTCTGACATATTTCATTTAAAAAATACCGATTGCATTTCAGGCTAGCAGTATCCAGGGAAGGATCAATTCCCTGCTGACAATATGGATTGCATACAGTCAGCTGAATGGTGATTCTATTCCTTCAAGAATAAATTCTCTTAACTATGATTGGTATTAAGATTGCTGCAATCAACCGAAGTTCTTTTGGATTTTCTCACTGAAGACAATCAAACATGAACACTAGTGACAGCAAAAATATATGGACAAACTGAAGTTATATAAAGCTTTTAAAAAAAATCACCTTTGTTTTGCTTTTCACATACACAAGAAAGTTCTAAACTTTACCTTGTTTAATGTTTTCACAAATAGGAGGCTTTCCTTCCTTGTCCTCACATGCTGACTGATAAATCTAATACAGCACACACATGCCATCATGTGCACTAATCACACCTCAGTTTCCAATCAGTACAGTTATAGGCCAGGAACAGTTTGTCAAAATAACAAAATGCAGCACCGCCTTCTCCAGTTGATCCTCCCTCTCATCCTCTACTCCCTCCAGAGGACCTCCTCCCTTACCTCCTTCCCGCCAGCACACCTTGTCTTACATTTTCCAGTGCCCCTCATCTCTCCTGACCATCACCTCTTACCCCTCCAGCTCTGCTCGCATTGTCATAGTTATAGCTGATCTTCTCTCACCCTCAGGTCCTTCTTGTAGCTCAATATTGATCATGTGTTATCTCCTCTCTCTCTCTCAACCCATCCCCTATTCGCTTCTCACTCTCATCTCCCATCTCCTCTCCTTCACCTCCCAGCCTCACCTCTTCCCCTCCAACCCTTCTTTCACATCCCCCCAGCCAATCCCCTCTCACCTCCAGCTCTTCTCTTACATCCCCCCCATCGATCTTCGGTCATTCCCCTCTCACCATTCACAACCAATCCCTTCCCACCTGATCCAACCCTCAAACCTCTCCTGCATCTTATCCCTCCCTTGAATCAGCCACTTCTCCAAAAATACCCTTGGCCAGAGCCAGTAGTAACACTTTCCTTTGGGCGCTGGAACAAAGGTAGATGACAACCGGAAAGAGAAGCTAAGCTGATGATAGGGGTAACATTTTTCTCCTGGGTGGGTTCAGTGAGAAGAGAGGATTGCTGGCAATTTCCACCGACCTACCCACAGTGAGCCCTTCCCTCCCCTCCCCTCATGGCTGGTTCAGAGCTTGATGGTGATCTTCAAGTGGCAGCAGCATTAAGTGGTGAAAGCTAGGGTGGAGCCTCTGAGCCAGGGCAAGCTCACAGGCCTTGCAACTGTTCCAATCCCTCCTCACGCAGGGCTTCCTGTTACCACAGGGGCCTCTACAGAGCCTATGAGTGTGTGCTGGCTCACAGGCCCCACGGTGGCTTCCTAATTAATGCTGCTGCTGCTACCTGAAGAGCACTGCTATTTGAGGCACTTAATTATTCCAGCTGAAGGTTTTGTAACTCCATTTAGGGCCCTGACCCACAATTTGGGAAGAGCTGGCTTAAGTTATATTCTATGAACATAAAACTTAATATTATGAGCCCTCTGAGGATTGGGAAATACCCATAGTACCTCAATGCTATCAGCTTTAGAAGTGCCAAAAATTAAAACATAAATGAAATAAATAAAGACATGAAATATGATTTCTGCATATAAGCATTGAGGTCCATATTCAGATGCAGACCAGAGAGCAAAGAGATCGCTCCCGGGACCCCCACTGGACCACCAGGTACCTGTAAAATGTTTTTTGGGGGGGTCGGGAGGGTGGGGGAAGCTAAGGGATTAGTTTTAAAGGGTCGGGGTGGGTTTTTTGTTTATCGGCTCGGGCGCAGCCGATAAACAAAACCGCGATCGGGCCGGACGAAAAAAAACCCCACGATGTGAATCCGAACCGGAATCCGAACTAATTCCGGTTCCGATTCACATCTCTACCATCCATAGCAGAAGTAAAGTTACAAGGCTGGGGATCCCTGGCACACGCCTGTGCGCGTAAGTATATACATGCACATCTCTTGGTCTTCCCCCGACATGCCAACGCTCCACCCAGACCATGTCCACACAGGGTTCTCTTTTTTGGACTTTTTCATTTGGGCACATACCGAGAGATACGCGCGTACACGGTGGCTTTTAAGGGCCCTTTGCCCTTACCATGTGACAGGGTATCCGTGCCATTGGCTGGCCCCTGTCACATGGTAGGAGCACTTTACTGTGACAGATTAGATGTGATATATGGGGTTTCATTGTGTGCTTTAGCTATAGCAAATATGGGCCAGATTCATTATGGCTTTTCTCCCAAGTTGTGTCTATGGGAAAAACCCTTAGTGAATCAGGTACATAGTGTTTTAGAATTAAAATATGTAAATACTCATGCAAATGAGCTGATTAGACATTCCCATAGAATGTACTAAGCTGCCATTAAAAGCACAATAATTAGCTCCTTGTGACCTTTAGCAAGTCACTTCACCCTCCATTGCCTCAGGTTCAAACTGAGGGGTAGATTTTAACTCCCCAAAACGGGATGCTGGAAAAGCCGCACCAATGCCTTTGGCGACCAAAAAGTTGTCAGGCGGCTTGCAAAGTTTCAGCGTTCGCCGCATGGACTTGGGGTCACCAAATGAGTGAGGGTCTGGCGGGGAGAGGCGGCGGCTCCCTGCTGCACGGAGCGGATGTTTAGGTGAGACAGTAGCACTGGGGTAGGATTTCGGAGCGGCCTCGGAGGGAACGGAGGCAGGCTGCGCGGCTCGGCGCGCGCAGGCTGCCCAAAATCGGCAGCCTTGCATGCGCCGATCCCAGATTTTAGCGGCTACGCGCGTATCTATTGAAATCCCGCGTACTCTTCTTCGCGCCCGGTGCGCGAACAAAAGTACGCGCTCGCACAAAATTATAAAATCTACCCCACAGAGTCTAATGTAGTAAGCCGTGCATTAAAACCTGTGCAATGAAATTCAGTGCACAGTTTCATAATGCACACGCAAAAATAATGTATGCTAATACATCAAAAGTTTTAAAATCTGCTTGGTGCACGCCGGCCCGACATACTTACGTATCTCCCGATTTTGGTGCACACCAGGCTTTTAAAGTTCACCTAATAGAATGGAGAAACAAAATTAGTAAATCAGGCCCTATGTCTTTTTCCATGACATTTCTTGACCATCCTATTTTGATTCCAACTTAACAGTTTGCACTCATCTGTAGGATAGCCCTATCATTTTCTGGACTGATATGTGTTCAGCCACATGATTGACTCCAGACTGTAGTAGAAACATCATCATCACAATCATCATTGGTGTCACAATTAACCCACAATCATAAAATGAAGGGTGTTTCCCATTGTATCTTGGAAGGAAATTTGGGACTTGCAATTGAATTGAAATGCATTTCACTGAATGATTTTCTGCACCTCTGTGCAGACAAGTGCAAAGCCTTTTGCTAAAATATTTTCTAGTAAACATATTTGTCCTGGAGAAGCCAACCAAACAGATATTGCTTAATTTGTGTGGGGAATATGGTGGAATTGAGTTCTGGCACTTCTTTTGGTCTAAGAGGCAGAACAGCCAGGGGTATTCTGCTCCAACTCTTCCTTCTCCAGGCAACCTGCATGGAAGAGGAGAGTGGCTGATCCTGAAACACACAGAAAAGAGAACAGCCACTCTGCTCTCTAATCTAGCCCCTCATCTCTTGTTCCCCCTCCCTCCCCACACACTTCTCCTGTATTGCAGGGAACAGAAGAAGAAGGGGTGATCTTGAAGCAGACGCCACAGAGCAAAGAACAGGCACAAAAAAAAGGGTTTCAATTAGCACAAGTTTGAAAGTTGTGAACAGTAATGCCAATTGTTAAGGCTTCAACTCTGGTCTTGATGAATGGCTCTACTGCTCACAACTTTCAAACTTATGCTAATTCAACCCCTTTTTGTATCCATTATTGAGGGCTTAATTTCTGTCAGAACAACCCAGAACAGAGGTCTGCATCCTTTTTTCTGGGACCAGAGAAAATGGAGCAGAGCCGGCAGTGTATATCAGATCTGGCTCCCCTAAGGAAACAGAACAGACTCAGTAAGCTGCATGGATCACTTATGGCCCCTCTGCTCTTGCAGGAAGCAGAGCTGTGTACCCTGAGACAAAGGCAGCCACATGGCTTTGATTTGGGTATGGTATGTAGGTGTGTGTATGTGAGAAAGAGAGAGTTCACACCTGGCACTGGTCCCGCCCCTTTGCAACGGTCAAACCTAGACCTGGCCTCCCCCATCTCATCTCCCTGCACAGTTCCACTTCCTGTCTACAAATTAAGCCCTGGATATTGCAATTCATGAACCTTCCAGACCACCTGGCCCTTTCTTTAGAGGTACTGTTAGAACTAAGATCTGAAAAAAGGATGTCATCTTTCTGTTAGAATTTAGAAAGTGCGACTCAATTAAGCAAAAAAGCAATAGGATGCACTTTCTGTACAATTCTTTTTTAGCCTGATGCATAAACACTTTACATCACCATAGGCATTAATTACAAAGCTTTGATAACGTTTTATTCCAATACATATCTTGTAGATCTAAGCAAACAAAAAAAAAAAAATCACCATAAGTCAAACCCACCCCCCACCCCCCAAAAGTCACAAAAACCAACTTCATCATAGAATCTGCAAGGCTGGAAGTCTTGCAATGCGATGATAACATTATGTCAGATACCCACAAGTAAGCATCCTCATTAATTATGTACTCGGCACTAGGGCAGAGGTATCCTCTCCCTGCTATCCTGGCACCCCCTTACCCGTTCCCAGCACCCTCTCCCTCCTCAACCCCCACTCCCTTCTCCTCCCGCGTGCTGCCGCGTCCAGAGAATAGGCAGTCGACGGCAGCGCGAGTCTCAGCTCCTCTCTGGCGCGCGCCCACCTCGCGCTCCTTTCTCTCTCCCCCACCCACCCCCTCCAACCACCTTCTCTCCTCCCCCTACCCCCCACCACTCCGTCTCGCGGCGGAGAGTGACGTCGAGGGGGCGCGCGGTGGCAGCACCTCCCCGCGCTCTGGTTAAAAAGAAGAAGAAAAGAAGAAGGAAACATGAGAGCCCTTCGGAGATGCAGCAGGCAGAGACACCCCAGTGCTACTGTCTCACCTAAACATCCGCTCCGTGCAGCAGGGAGCCGCCGCCTCTCCCCGCCAGACCCTCACTCATCTGGTGACCCCAAGTCCATGCGGCGAACGCTGAAACTTTGCAAGCCGCCTGACAACTTTTTGGTCGCCAAAGGCATTGGTGCGGCTTTTCCAGCATCCCGTTTTGGGGAGTTAAGGGGAAAGTAGTAATATTTTCTGCAGCATATGTTTATCTTCAAGACTTAAAAAAAAAAAGAGAGAACTTGTTGTTTTTTTTTTTTTTTAGTAAAGCAAAGATTTTTTTTTTTTTAACCTTTTCTTCCCCCTATTTTTTTTTTTTTTAACTTTCAGTTATTGTCACTCTTTTGACACTCGCGGCAGCAGCAACCTTTCCGAAAGCAGGAGGAAGATGCTTGCCGCCCACTTGCTGCTGCTGCTCCTCGCCGCCGCGCTGACCCTTTCCCCGTGCGACGCCAAGTTCGGCGAGGAGGGCGAAGGCGCTCCGAGACGGCGGCGGTGCCTGGACGGCAGCCCGCCCAGGCGCCTGAGGAAGCGGGACCGCAAGCTGGCGTTGGACCTGAGCGGGGGGACCTGCCGCGGGCTCTACCCCCGGCTCTCCTGCTGCTCCCGGAGTGACAGCCAGGGGCTGCACAACGATCCCAAGGTAAGGCAGCCCCCCCCCCCTCCCTCCCCCA
This sequence comes from Rhinatrema bivittatum, assembly GCF_901001135.1. Lineage (NCBI taxonomy): Eukaryota > Metazoa > Chordata > Amphibia > Gymnophiona > Rhinatrematidae > Rhinatrema > Rhinatrema bivittatum. Next base: position 49,782 of record NW_021821306.1, read on the forward strand.
ACAACCGCCACTGCTCCTCGCGGCGAATTCTCTCTCCACCTTCCAAGGGCAAATGCGCATTATTTATTTATTTGTTTGTCGCGGCGTTTGGGACTCGGGGGAGACTTGGAAGGAGGGAAAATTTGACTTTTGGAAATCCAGTTTTACCAAAGAAAGAGAGAGAGAGAGAGAGAGGAGGAGCGTAGGGGTCAGCAGCTCTCTAGAGATATTAAGTAGCGGCAGAAGTCGTTGGCAACTCTGGATGTGTGGCCACAGAGCGAGTCTCCGCGAGTCGTCGCAGACTGAGCTGCTGCTTGGGTCGCGCGCCGAGGTGGAACGGGGTCCGCTTGGTCCCTTTGGGTAACCCCCCGGCTCGGCGGCGCGGGCGGGCGCGCTTCCCCTGCCTGTCCACCTGCATCGCGTCCCTAGGCGCCGTCCAAGAGATTTCTTGGGACGTTATCAAAAATAAAAAAAACAAAACATATTATCAAACCCCCCCCCCCCTTCGGAGCACGGTAGCGGTGGCTCCGGAGAGAGAGGTTAGAAAGTTGTTCGAGTGATGGGGGAAAGGGGCAGGTGCGCTGGGAATTTCGGTCGGGGCGTGGGAAGTTTGCCGCTGGCAGGGCTCGGATCCGGGTCTCTCTCTCAACTCTCGACCGACCCCGTGGATGGAGGTGGCTGGGTGCGGGAGCAGCTTTGCCGCTCACGGGCTCCCGCTGCAATAGCAGCAGCAGCAGCAGCAGCAGAGGGGCGGCTGCACCTCCACCGGCGGCAGCCTCCCTTGTTACCATGGTTATCCCTGCTGCTGCTGCTGCCGGTCCTCCTGCCTCAAACTTTTTGCCAGGGCGTTTACTGTCATTTTCGTAGCCCCCCCTCCCCCCCCAAAAAAATGAAAAGGAAGATCTGAGCATCCCTAAGCTCTAACTGTTGGATGTATTGCCTTTGAAACCGTTTGGGGAAAAATTTCAAGCGTTTTCGTTTTTTTGTGGAAGAAAACTTGCCTCCAGTTGAACGCGGAGCTCCGGTTTAAGAGCGTTAGGAAGTAACATCCCCCCACCCTCCAACCCCGGCTCTCATAAAGGTTTAAAAGCACCATTGTTTTAAAAACTGGATTTTGAGGCAGCTCGAGTCCTTTACTGGATTGCATCTGGTGATGTACACACACACACACACACACACACAAGGATATGGCTTAAATATTCTAATTAGGAAGCACTGCATGTGAAATAAACAATCAGGTGCCCTCCCCACCCCTTCCCCCCCGGTTTTAGGTTTAATTAAGAATTCTTCTGTTACAGCACTGTAGTTGTCAAGGTTTGAGAGATTCTCTTGGAAAACTTGTGTTTCAGTCTTGCTGGCCCAAGCATAATTAACCAAAAAAAAATACCCATTGCTGAATTGAATTTTTATGCTCGGTTCACGGTAGATTTCACTCTATTCTCATGTAAACAGCTTCTACGAATCAACATATGTGTCTGGGTGGTATCTCTCACTTTGTTTTGTAACAAAAAGCCATATTGCATCATTTAATTTGCTCAAGTCATGCAAATAGGGAAAAAATCAATAGGACAAAAAAGGGGTCGACTTATCCTCCTCCCCACTAAACTGCTGCCCACACACAGAGCCCTGTTGCTTATACCAAAAGAATAACAACAACACCATTGTGTTTGTTAGTTGGTTCACTAATGGGTTGAAACTGGAGAACATCATTCTCCTTCAGTCCGCTGCTCTGTCCAAATGTTCATGCCTTTTGAGGGAGCATTTGCCCTACCGCCCCCCACCCTTCTATTCCTAGATGACTATTGAGAACTGTCTTGTTGCCGGTTTTCAGCTGTAGATCTGCCTTTATTCCTACCATATGCAAGCACTAGTTTGAGATTCATAACAGAGATAGGCCCTTTCCTTTCCTGGCAGGAATGTCCAAGAAACAGTTGTCATTAAAACTCCTGTGTCGGTAATTGAATGAACAGACAGGTCGCTTTGCCCTCGCTCAAGTAATAACTGCCTGGTGTTTATTAGCATGTGTTGGGTTTTTTTTAGCTGTGGATACTGACACTTTTTTTTGTTGTTGTTGTTGCATCATTGCAAACACATCGTTCGTGCGCTTTGATTGCAGAAATTCTAAGGATGAGAAAGTTATAGCTAAGCAGGCACTGCAGGTCCCCCACCTTCCATGGCTTTGCAGTACGAGCTGTCAAGGCATGGTTGAAAAGTAATTGTTTTCAAGTGTGCCCTTTTACAATCATTTGTTTGCTCGGGCTCTTTCGCAAACAAAAGCGACTGCGGAACATATCCAACTAAACAAATAATCCATCCCGGGTCCCTTTAACAGGTGCCTCTGTACAATGATCTATTTACATATTAGCCTAAAATTGAAACTGAACTCTTTAATGATATAATCCAGCCCCGCAGTACAGAGGAAGCATGTGTTCTGCGCAACAGCTGAGCAGCCATGTAGGCATAGTGATGATTTACAGAAATAACTGTGAACCTAGACAGAGTTAGTGTCACAACTTAACTGCATTTGCATTTTTCTTCTCTTAACATTACCCCCATGGATGCTGGTTTCCTTAATTACAGTGACTGAAAAAAAAAAGTTACATATACAACATAAATCAAAAACTTGCATAATATTCCCTCTCCTTGACCACTCTTTTTACTTTGCAATGTTAAGGTTAACAACCAGCCTAATTCCTTCCTCCCCCCCACACACAAGCTGGCGATTCTACTAGTTTCCTGTGACTAAACATTAAAGGATGACCTTACAGATGTTGTAAATTAGTCAACAGCAGGCATAATCATTAGGAGACATGTTGGAGGCTTTGCATAATTGCCACAGAATGCTTAATTTCAACTGCTACAGTCAAATGAGGGTTTTTTCCTCCTTATACTCCTTCTAAACTTGGAAACCAGTTCACACTTTTTTTGTTACGTTGGGAGCCCAACTTTCAAACTTATCTGTGGTACAGCATTTGCACAGATAAATGGATGCACAGAGATTAAGGCCCGTATTTTATAAACTGCATGGAGATTACTGTTATTAACATTAAAAGAATGATTAACAAGTAATGAGAGATGTAAAGTATCTTAAGACAACCCAATGACTTATATGTGAAAAGCTAGTGTCCTAGACCTATGCACCAGAAAATCACAGTAGACATAGATCTATACTAATCCCTGTTGTGTAGACTTGTTGTTTGAATGTTACTTTTGTAAACTGTTGTGATCTTCATTTGGATCAATGGTATATAAAAAGTCTATATAAATAAAATAATGCCGGTATTTTATAAACTGGGCGATAAGAACTGCACACTTCAAAAAATACCGTTTTTTTCTGCTCTGACAGTACTCACGTATGTTTCAGTATTCACGTTTTTTCCCAATGCAAGAAAACACAAATTTTCCCTATCCTTTTTATAAAAATACATGAGTATATTATGCCCATGAAATAATTGTGATGCTGCATGAACAAACAGCCAGAATTAAATGTGGAAGCAGGTATTTTATAAATGTACGCAAGTAGGTGGAATCACCAGTTTGTTGATACCACCACCACCAGTTCATCTCCAATTCATCTAGACCCTCTTAACACTTCTCCCTGAATCTCCCACCACCACCTAAAAACTGCAGGCAAGTCCAAATTCACTTGCGCAAGTCAATTAACAGGTAAAAATGTATGAGCAATTTCGTTAATGTACAGGTGTATCTCTTACAAAATAGCAGCTACCATTTGTGCTTCTGATCCTCACCCTGAAAGCCCCTACACCTCCCCTTTTTATCCCAGTAAAATATACCTGCAAAACCGAAAATATGCACATACTCTTGGTATTTATACAATAGCATAAATGCGCATACATGCTACTTAAGCATGTATATGCTATTTTTACTTTAAAAATTCACTCCGGCAAGTTCCGCCCCCCCCCCCCCCCCCCCCCTCTTTAGATTCATTGAAATAAGAAGTGGTGAAACCCTGTTCAGCTTTGGTCTAAGTCATTTTAATGGACTTAAGAGTATTGATTCACTGAAAGAAAAGCTAGAATGATGGCTCTATCTATCTTCAAACAGATATTTACACTGAAGACCTCCCACAGAACAAAATGCTACCCCCCCTGTTGTGCTGGAACAGCAGGAAACAAAATTAAAAGAATAATATCGTACTTGATTTCAGATCATTTATTAGGTCCTGTTTCTTAATCTGTTCATTAGTTTGTATGTGACTAAAACACAATCCAAAAATTTGTGTAAAGGGTTGAATTCCTCAAAGTATAAAACCAGTAGAACCATATTGGATGGCAATGCCTAGGGAGGGAGATAGAACGTTTTATTTTTTTTGGGTGGGGGGGGAGGGTTATCCTTAGTTTTCCTTTTTCTTAAAGACAGGGAACCAGATACATACGTACATATACATATATATATATATACATACATACATACATACATACATATATACACACACCTGTGGGGAGGCAATTAACAGTTTTCTGTAAGAACAAGAAATTAGCTTTGGGGCATCCTCTGCATTTTTTAAAAATATTCCTCTGTACGTGCAAAACATTGTTATCCTTTCAGTTTATGACAGAGTGTTCATTACAGAGATATATCTGTTTCTAGTTTAATGTTAATGTCCCATTTCCATACATTTTGAGTTAATTACTGTTCAGGCACAGCAAGCTGTGCAAAGGTTGTTCTGACCTGAGATTCTCTTGACAATAGTTCTTCTCCTTTCTAAATCTTGTTATTTTAGGGAGGGAATAGAGGACAGATCCTCCCGCACCATATTTAAGTTGTTTTCTCAGAAGAGAATTACATTTCGTTTTCTGTGCTGGGCAGAGAAGTCTTTGTCACCATGATAACCTGAAAAGTCAATTACAGAACTGGTAGGGGTGAATAATGTATGGAAGAGCCATGGTGTATTCTGTTTGAAAGCTGAAGAGAAACAAAACAAACTTTTTGTTAGAGGTTTGAGAGCCGCTTAATGCATGGTGAGGGTGTAAGTCAGTAAATGATTTCATGTATTATATTTATTTATTTATTTAAGCATTTTTATATTCCGATGGTCGTTGGGAACATCCCATCAGTTTACAAGAAAAACATAAATTTGCAACAGGCTTTACAATAAACAGTGATTTGAGAAATAAAACTTAAAGGAATCAAGGTAAAAAAGAGGGTAAAGGGGGGGGGGGAGGGAATGGAAAAAGTTCAACCAACAACAAGATAACCTGCAACATTATTTACAAACAATTGAAATTGAAGTCAGCATGAATCACAATTAAATTTGTCAATATAAATCACAATTAAATTTGTAAGTTAAGTGAATGGCTTGAGAATGCGCCAGAATTCATTTCCTGTATGTATGCGATTAAACTGTTCATGTAATCTCTATAAGAGAAAGAATACCTTTCGATATATAACAAAATAATGTTGCAAAAAAACAGGGACTGAAGAAGTTGTGCTTTCTATTTAAATAATGCACCTTCTGGATAATAATTGGTCAACAAAGCATAGGATTTTTTTGGCCTGGCAGTTTCTCCCTGTTCCATTGTGCTGGCTGGGGCAATAAATATGAGCCTTCATCTGCAAGTACCCAGACTAATGTTCTCCCTCCCTCCCCCCCACTATATAATGTTTTGACCTGCCCCCTTCCCCATCTAGCCTCGCCTTCGTGGCAACAGCCCCTGGGGCAGGGACACGGACCTCGTGGGGTTTCCTCCAGGACCCACTTATGCATGCACCCTGACTCCGGCCAGGAGATGTCACCGTTTTGTAGTGGCCTCCGCAGGTCTCCCCAGGGCAGTGCCAGAGTGCTAAGACAAAGCCTTTTTGACAGGTGGTTCACAGAAGAACCCAGTGTGCACAGCATTCATACACAGTCACAGGAAAGGAGTATATTGTTTTCCATTGTCATCTGAGGACACAGCTCCTACTGAATATGTTTATTTCCTTCTACACACATTTGGTGCTCCGTAACTGAAGGGCTGTGCATAATACTATGTATTCTTCATTTACAGGGCAAAATCAAATCATTTCATAGTGTCTCATCTCAGAAAAATGTCAACTTCTGAAATTTTTTTTAAATGCACATTGTATTGTTAAAAAATGTAAACTTGAAGGGTTTTTTTTTAGTGTCAAGTTGTTGTTTATACAGTACATAATTATACTGTGAAATGAAAAAAATAAAACCTTTGAAATGGCACCATAAGAGCTCTTGTTTTAAATCTATAGTAGGAGAATTAGGAATAGGGTCAAACATTTTAATCTAAATCAAGCTCATTTTGCCTACCTGGACATTGGTTTTCTATATGATTGGACCATAAGATTTTTTTTTATTGTGAGAAAGACAGAAACTGGAACAAATCAAAATATATAAATATCTAGGTGGTTGGATCACAGCATATACAAAATGTCTAACAGAGGTAACAAAGAAGAATTGGGAAAGCAAAATAACGATTTTTGGGATTGTAATATTTTTTTTTTAGATTTCTTGCTATAAGGGTAGTTAAACATTTTCTATGATTTTTTTTAAGTAAAACATGTATGTGCATTGCATTTGAATAGTAATCTACGGCAACTTTGAAGAGCTACTTAATCAGGCCGATGCAATATCGGCGTGGGGAGAATCGGCACTCACGATTGAGCGCCTGCTCTCCTAACGCACACTGATCGACCTCTCCGCGGTAAAAAGGAGACGCTAGGGGAAATTGTGCACCCCTAGCACCTCCTTAGCAGTGGGCGCCCAGGAGCGGTGGCTGTCAGCGGGTTAGGAAAAAGGACGCTCAATTTTACAAGCGCCCCTTTTTCTGACCTGTGCACATCCAAAATGCGTGTCCAACTATGGGTTAGCCAATGCACTCGGCTGAGTGTACTGTATTGCATCAGCCTGAGTGTGACTTAGTCTCACCCACCCTGCCTCTCACCCATGCATCCCACTACCTGTTTTTCTTAGGTAGATATTTAAGATACCACAGGCCTACTTTTTTTTTTTTGCAGCTTTACTATTAAAGCTGTCCTTTTCATGAATTAATCCCACCTATAACCCATTTATATCTAGGTCTTCTGAGTCATGGCCTTCTTGATTTTAACCCAAAGCCTTTTGTCTGTGTTTCTTGACTAGATTGTTAAGTTCCATGGAGAAGGGGCTTTCTCTCAGGTGTCCCTGTACAGTGATGCCAATATCTGGTTGCGCTATACAAATGATTAAGCTATAAACTGTTATTTTTGATTCTCCCGTTTGGAATCATCATTTGATGTGAATGTGCTTCAATATGTCAGGTCAAGTGACTATAAGGATTATCACTCTATGACTCTCCCTTTTCGGAAAGCCATTTAATATTACCATATTTGATGATTTGGTATGGTTTCTATGAAACCTAAATATAAATATATTTGAGTGTGTTTTGTTTGCTTTTGTTTTTATTATGTATGTATGCCTTGTATATCGCCTAGGCCTATTAGTGATAGGCGATTAATAAATTTTATTAAATGAAATGAAAATAATAGCAGTAAGGAGTTTCTCAGGAGGAACTTACAGTAGATCTAAAGTTAAGGTTTCTGAATGCATACATAAGGGCTTCCAAAACCCCATGGGTTTTTAGGATATCATTTATATGCATGAGATAAATTTGTGTCACTGGGTCTCCAATTCATGCAAATTTAGAAAATGTTCTCTGATTTTGTTATCCACTTTGAGCAGTTCTTGGAAAGTTGGGATATAATAAACTTTGATTTAATTTGATCATAAATAAAGTATATGTGTTTGAAATGTGGTAGTAAAGGAGAATTTTGAAGATCAGCTGGAAGGACTTGGTTTCTAATGAAAGGTGCCTGAGATAATGAGACATTGAAGATCCTTGACAGAAGAGGTGATTAAAAGGAAGATGAGATCTACTGACCATGTTCTCAGAGGTTCTGATGGCAAATTAGTTAATCTAGTACTGAAAGGCCTGATGGAGGGCAAAAAAGACAGAGAAAAGTAGAGAGCAGTCTGAGACAATGAAACCGAATAATGTCCAAGATATGGAAACATGGGTGGAGTAAACAGGAAAATTGAAGAAAGAGAGAACTGGCGTTCCATAGTTGCCAATCTTTGTACTGAAGGCAGCAATTGATGATAATCACAAACAGTAACACAGTAATATAGTATAAACATCAGGCGTAGTTAAAAAAAAGAAGTTAACATAGCATGTGAAATATAAATTGTTAAGTCTATAGTGCAATCGTGTTTTTTCCATATGTGATTGTCATCGCATCTTATGGCCTTACAGCATGTTGTTGTGTCTTTAGCATGATGCCCTAATTTGTTGCAACACTTGAACTAGCAAAACCCTGGTGGTTGAATAAATTAGCACGATTTCCTTGCTATCATATCAAAAGAATCTTTGTGTGTGTGTGTGTGTGAAACAATAAATTCGGTTTGTGCATTTATTTGACTCTGGCTTCTGACTTGCAGGTATTTTCTGTTACCAATGACACTGAATGCGTGAAGCTGCTGGAAGAAATCAACTGTGCCTACTGTTCCCCACATGCTCAGAGTCTGTTCCGTTCACCTGAAAGAGGGGAGGCACCTGAAAGAGAGTTGGTCCTTCCCTCGTTGTGCAAAGACTATTGTAAAGCTTTCTATTATACTTGCAGAGGCCACATACCAGGTAAGGAATGCAATGAATGGAATGTTAGAACTGAAAAAATATTTAAGCCATTTGTACTTGCTATGGCCCCGCAGATCAGCGATGCTCAGAGCAAACTTTGCGCTACTCCGGCCAGTAAGCTTGTCATGATATTTCCTACATAAGAACATAAGAAATGTCATGCTGGGTCAAACCAAGTTCAATTGAGCCCTGCATCTTGTCTCCTACAGTGGGCAATTTAGATCTTATAAAGTGGATCTGATTCCAACAACTCACTCCAAGGGATAGCATTAGCTTTCTTTAATCTACCTGTTAATGATGTGCTATGGACTTTTCCTCCAGGAACTTGTCCAGACCTTGTTTAAACCCAGCTATGCTAATTGCCTTGATCACATCCTCTGGCAACAAATTCCACAGCTTGATTGTGTGCTGGATGAAAAAGTACTTTCTGCAATCTGTTTTGAATCTGTTAGTTATTAGTTTCATGGAGTGTCCCCTCATTTTAGTATTATTTCAAAGGGTAAATAACCATCCTTAATTTACCTGTTCCATGCCATTCATGATTTTATAAACTTCATCAGGTCTCCTCTCAGCCGTCTCTTTTCCAGGCAGAAGAGCCCTATTCTGTGTAGCCTCTCATCACAGGAGAGATGGTCCATCCTCTTTATCATTTCTGTTGCCCTCTTCTGCACCTTTTCTAATTCTGAAATGTCTTTTTATGAGATGGGGGAGACCAGAACTGCACATAATACTCAAGGTACGGTGGCATCATGGTCCGATGCAGAAGCAATATGATATTATTTTCCATTTTGTTCTCCATTCCTTTTCTGATCTTTCCCAACCTGAATATACATGAGAAATATCCGCATGCAATGCTTCCAGTATCGGCAAATATATCTCATGCAGATTCATTGGGGACACCCTAAAACTCCCACTGGCTGAAGAGGGGGGAGAAGTGGGGAATTCAAAGACCAGTATGAGCTCCACTGCCATTGATTATACAATTTATTCTTTACTTAGTCTTGCTTGCCCAACCCCATCATAAACACCCATAATGTAACATTGTCATTGTTTTCCCTATGTAGTAACTTTCTTGAAGTCACAGAACTTTTTTTATGTTTAAGTATCTCAGTAGTTTTCTACTTCACATTTAGTCTGAATGTTTAGGGAGACTATTTAAAGGTTAATTAACAAGGAAACTGAGTAATGTGCTGATCTGGGATGAGTTTGCCGCAAAAGGTTTGGGAGGTGGGAAAGGTACAAGCATCTAGAATCACCTAACTTGTAAAGCGAAAAAATCCTCAATGAACAATGGCTATTCCTCTAATAATTAAAATGTTATAATAAAAGCAAATTGATATCATGCATAAATCAGCATTACATCCTCATTTGCTGAAGCATAACTTCCTACTTATTCAGCACATCTGCATAATAAATGAAAGGCTAACTTGTGAGTCATTTTCAGAATTTGCGCAGAATTCTTTTCCAACCTCCCTGCCCCCACAGAATTTTACACTTGCCGTGTAGCTTTGGGTGGCCACCTGGGCGAAAGAGAGTACTTCTCTCATTCACGTCCCCACTAGCAGACAGACTCCTCCCACCTTGTTGTGCAGTCTTTCTGGAGCACTTGGGTGAATTAGAGCCATGTTGTGCCTGAATTCATGCACTGGCTTCATGGTTTCAGTCTTGTGAGACAAGTGCAAGAGTATAGGTACCCTACAGATCAAACTCACTGAGAGAGAGGTGTGTAGTGCTGGGCAGCAGCAGCATCTGATTCGGTGGCAGCATGGGAGAGACTGGAATGATGAAAGAAGGTGGGAGGGTACTGACTGGCAAACAGGCGGGCTAGATGGGGGAATGACAGTCTGGCTAGATGGCTGGTGGTGGTGATGACAGACTGGGGAGGAGCCTTACTGGTTGGGGGGAACAGGAGGGATTTACTAGCTGTAGGTAGAGAGAGTATTTTGGGGGGAGAAACTCTGGTGTGGACAAACTTATGATGGAAAGTGAGATTGTGTGTGTGTGTGTGTGTGTGTTGGGGGTGATAGAGTGAGAGTATGTGTGTGTGTGTGGGGGGGGTGAGATTGAGCTGGCAATGTGCTGAGGGCAGGGAGAATGGGCTGTCAATAAGGGGTCTATTGCCTTAGAGTTAGGGCTTCTGTTTTTTTTGTGAACTTTGGTAATCTGCAGATTCTGCGAAGACCCCTGAGTTGCTGACAGCACTGAATTCATGCTAAACTTGGCATTAAGGATGTGCAGCCCAAAAATTTTTGGTTTAGTTTGTTTTTTTGTTTAGGGGAGGGGGGATGTCCAGATTCAATTTGTTTATTTTTTTTTCGGTTCGGTTTATTTGCCAAACAGAAAAAAATAAATAATAAATCCCCTAAAATGAAAAAAAAAAACCCCAAAGCAAAAACAAAAAAAATGGACCTCTGCCAGGACCCAACCCGAGGCAGTACTCCTTCGCCAAGGCACAGTACTAGCTGCAAGACCCTACTCAAGGTCTGATCTTGATGCTTGGGCTGAACCCAAAGCGCCTGGTCATGATGCCGAAGCCTAGCCCATCCTAGAGTCCTGGTCCCATGCTGGGGCTTGGTCCTGGCACTGAGGTCTTTTCCCAGCTCTGGGGCTCAGCCTGAAGCCTTGTCCCAGGGCCGAGGCTTGATACTAGTGCTAAGGCCTGACTTGAGGCCTGGTCCCATCGTCTAAGCTCAACCTGCAACCTGGTCCTGGTACTAAGGATCCATCCAAGACTCGGGCTTGTCACTGAGGCCTAGGTCTGGTGCGGGGACCCAATCCGAGGCCTTGTCCAGTCACTGAAGCCTAGAACTGGTGCCAGGACCCAGCCCGAGGTTTTGTCCTGTTACCGAGGCCTAGGCCAGGCACCGGGACTTGGCCCAGAGACCTAGAACCAGGCATCCCAACAACTTCTTTCTTCATTGATCTTCTTAAAATGACACTGTCTGCTTGAAAGACATTCCAGAGTGACATCACTGTAATGCCTTTCTCTGAAATGGACAGCACCATTTTGATATATGGCCGTTCGAATATACTGCCGTCTATCAAAATGGCACTGACCGTTCCAGACAGTGTTGCCAACTTTTCAGTAGACTAGGACTAGATAGGTAAAGACCAGAGGGGAACTTCTGCTCATTTGCATATATTTGTATACATTTCTCTTCCAGCCTTTCAGGGCAATGAAGGAGGGTCACTGACATTCAGCTGCTCCCCATACGTAAACTGAATTACAATTACAATATAGTAGATATCCCTAACATAAACACCTATGCACCTATTAGGAAAACAGAATAAGTCAGGGTGCCCTTCACTGAATCTTCATGCTAGCAGAATATCTCTCCTTGGTCACTTATGCAGAAGACAGACAGGCACACCAAATACAGAATGAAGTACAAACAGCAACATGCAGACAAAATTGTGAACTGGAAACTGCAACAAGCCAGACTCTGTATGCTTTGCAGCAGTGGAAAAGCAGATATATCACCACGCCTCATAAAATAAATAAAATCAATAAATATTAATCATCAGTCATAATAGTAAAACCATAATAAAAAAATAAATATTTCAAAACAGCTGATGAATAGTACAATGAAAAAACATACAATTTCTTTTTACATTTCCCAAATACTATTAAAAACTTTCAAAACAGAAAACATCAAACACCACTCAATAATTAAAACTCATAAGGATAAAAAAAATCCCCTGCTCTCCATACCTGTCACCCAGAGACTGTTATAGTTGAGGGGGTGGGGATTGTTGCCTCGCTCACACACACAAACACACACACACATACATGCTGCTTCTCTCTCCCTATATCACATACATGATTACATTTATTTACATTCTTTGTTGGCCATCTCAGACATTTTGTGAAAGTGCACAGTATCCTTTCAGTGCTCTTTAAAGGCCTGAATGAAATTTACACCAATACATGACCATACTCTATTTCAAAAGGGAATGAGATGGCCAAGAGACTGTGGGAGGGAGACAGATATTGGAGAAAGAGAGGAGAGCCATGGGCATAGCATCCATAATGTACAGTGGTGCCCAGGCACCACCAGCTTTGAAACAGGGTGTGCCATGCACCACCAACTGCGTGCACATCCAGGAGCGTGGCAGCCGTGAAGAAGAAGAGGCCTGGGAGGCCACCGGTGGACCCCATCTCACTGGCGACCGAGAAGAGGTGAGGCCTGGGAGGCTGCTGGTGAACCCCATCTCATAGGCAGCCAAGAAGAGATAAAGGCCTGGTAGGCCACTAGTGTACCACATCTCGCCGGTGGCTGAGAACAGGAAAAGGCCCGGGAAGCTGCGGCTGGACCCCATTTCGCCAGCAATCGAAGAAGAAGAGGTCTGGGAGGCTGGCAGTAGCCGAGAAGAGTAGCAGGCCCGGGAGGCTGCCGCTGACCAAGAAGAGTAGCAGGCCTGGGAGGTCGCTGGCAGCTGAAAAAAGGAAAAAGCCCATTCTCCTGCTTCTCTGTGTCGACCTTCAAACCATGTGCGGCCTGTATGAACTCTCTGCTGATTTCTTGCACCACGAGATCAGCATAGAGGAAGGGCTAGCCAGCAAGCTTTGAATAGCGCAGGGCAGGCACGCGAGGAACAAAGGGAGAATGGGTTCCTTTTTCTTCTCAGTTACCGGCGGCCTCTCAGGCCTGCTCTTCTTCTCAGCCACTGGCAGCCTTCTAGACATGATGGGTAGCCTGCCTGTGTTTTGTTGTTGTGTATGTGAGTGAAAGGGAACATGCCTGGGTTTGAGTGTGTGTATGAATGGTAGCCTGCCTGGGTGTGTGTGTGAGAGAGAATGGTAAGCTGCTTGGGTGTGTGTGTGAATGGTAACCTGCCTGGGTGTGGGTGTGTGAATAGGAGCCTGCCTGGGAGTGAGTGTGTGTGAATAGGGGCCTGCTGGGGGAGGATGTGAATGGGAGCCTGCCTGAGTGTGTGTGTGTGTGTGTGTATGAGAGAGAGAGAACATGTGGATTTGAGAGTCTGTATGTGTATGTGATAGAGAGAGAGCGCAAATGGGAGTTAGAGCCTGTGTGTGGGTATGAGGGAGTATATGGGTGTGTAGGAGTGGGAGCCTGTGTGTGAGAATGAGAGCCTGTGTGTGTGTATGTACGGGAATGGGAGCCTGCATGTGAGAGAGAGAATGTGAGAGCTTGTGAGTTTGTATGGCAATATGAAGCTGTGTGGGAGAGAATGTGTGTGTCTATGGGGGGAATGGGAGCCTACATATGAGAGACCACATGTGAGAGTGAGAGCTTGTGTGCGTATGTGAGAAAATGGCAGCCTGCATGTGAGAGTGAGAGCCTATATGTGTACGTATTTATGGAAATGGGAACCTGCATGTGAGAGCCTGTGTATCTGTGTGTGAGATAGCGTGTGAGAGTGAGAACCTGTGTATGTGTTTCTGAAAATGGGAACATGCATATAAGAACATGTGAGAATGAGAGCCTATGTGTGTGGGGGAAGTGGGAAACTGTGAATGAGAGTATTTAAGAGTGAGAGCTTGCGTGTGTGAGTGGGAATGGGAGCATGCGTGTAAGAGAGAGCATGTGAGAGCAAGAGCCTTCATGTGAGAGAAAGCATATGAGAGTGGGAGCCTGTGTGTATGTGAGAGAGAGCATGCAAGAGTGGGATCCTGTGTGAGAGAAAGCGAGCCTGTGTATGTGTGTATGGAGGAAGGAAAGAAGACAGGAGGAGAGAGAAGAAACAGAATAAAAGAGACCCTGAAAAAGGAATAAGAAAAAGACAGACGAGGAGAAAAAAGAGACTGGGACCAACTGATTAGAAAAATAAGATCAGACAACAAAGGTAAAAAAAATATATTTTGCCTTTTAACAATTGGAATATGCCATCTTTGGGAATGTGCATTTCTTATATATTTGTATTTTGCTTTTTCTTCAGTATTCCAGAGTTCACAAAGTCTGGTTTAGCCTGCATATTTCTGTTTCTAATTTGTAGTCCCTTATTCTGTATTAGGTAAAGGTGTGTCTGGGATGTGCATGCGTTACAGAGGTGCAGTATTTTGACTAGCATGTAGTTTCTCTGTAGGGATTTGTAGCAGTCTGGCTTATTCTGTTTGCCCAGTAGGTTCTAGGGCTTGGTGTGTCACACACAGGCTCTCTCAGGCAGGCACATGGGAGAGAGAGCATGTGCCTGTGAGAGCATTGCCATGAATAAGAGAGAGGAAATGTGTGAAAGAATGAATGTATTAGTATGTATGTGTGAATAAGAGTGAGAAGAGATAGTATGTGTGGCCCTACCTCTTCAATCTATGATATTCTGAGGGTGAGTGGAAATCTAAAGATTCCAGGTATAAAGAGCAGGACATTTTTTAATTCTTATTATTTTTAATTATTGAGTATAATTTGATGTTTCTGTTGTTTTGAAACATTTTGTTTTGGGGGAGTGAAATATTAGAACATTTTAAAATTATTGGATATTTTATTCATCAGATGTTATTGTTGTGTTCCGCAGCCGTGGAAGGCCACAACCACGGTCCCCTACCGTGCCCGCGATGGCGACCCACCGCGGGAGCTCTGGGGGAAGCCCCCGATCCTAGGCCCATCGCTCCGGCACGGGTCCCAGTGTTGGTTGCCGGGTGGGGAGCCGTCCCTGCTCCCCCCTCGCGGCGTTCAGCAGCGTTTCCTCCGCAGAGGAAATCCAAGATGGCCGCCGCCATCTTTAGGCGCAAGGCCGCGCCTCCTCGTCAGATTTAAAGGGACTTGATCCCTTTAACTACATTCAGCTGTTCCCTATGAGCCAGAGCAGAGGAAGTATAAAGGGAGGCTTCCTCTGCTCATTCCTTGACTTGGCAACGTCATCCAACGTAGTCAGGTCTGCTTGCTTCGGTGAGTTCTTCTATGTTGGATCCTTGTTCCTGTCTTGTCTTGGTGTTCCTGGTTCCTGACTTCGGATTGGCTAGCAGTGATTCCTGGTGTGTGACTTCGGATTGGCTAGCTGTGATTCCTGGTGTGTGACTTCGGACTGGCAAGCGATGATCCCTTGAGGTGTGACCTCGGACGGGTAAGCGACGACCCTCTGGCACTTGACCTTGGACTTCTTCTTGACCATCGTCTCCAAGGGCCCACCTAAGACCCAGCGGCCCGGATCCCTACGGGCTCCTCCCGGAGGGACCGCGGGCTTCCAGGGGTGAAGCTCCAGTCAGCCCTTGCACCGAACCCTCGACTCCTTGACCTCTCAAAAGTCCACCTAAGTCCCTATGGGCTCCTCCTGGGGGGACCATGGGCTTCCAGTGGTGAAGACACAGTTCCTTTCCTCGACGTCACGACTCTTCGTCGGTCTCCTCAGTCTCCAGTGCCAAGGGTCAGCTAGTCACATCTTCTGTTCCTGCCTTGCCACCTGATGGGAGAACCTACGGATCTTCCTCCTAAGGTATACAATCCTCCC
Source organism: Rhinatrema bivittatum (assembly GCF_901001135.1). NCBI lineage: Eukaryota > Metazoa > Chordata > Amphibia > Gymnophiona > Rhinatrematidae > Rhinatrema > Rhinatrema bivittatum. The sequence continues at coordinate 65,810 of NW_021821306.1, forward strand.
GTCGGCCCAAGGGTTCACAAGCCTGAGCATAACAGTTATGAAATATTTTATTAATATTTCAGAAATATTAGAACACATTTATGCAAGTTTTTAAATATTATTGGATGTTCTTTGGCTGATTTGAGATTTATTCTTTTTATTATCATGGTTTCAATATTATGAATGATGTTTTAAATCTCTTGATTTTATTGCTTGATGTTTTGCAAGGAATACAGTCGGGCTTCTGGTTTCCAGTACAGTTTTTGTTGGCACGTTTCTATTTTGTATTTGGTGAGGGTTTATCTGTATTTTAAAGGTTCAGTTCTTGTGCAGCCTGAATATTTGCTGTGAAAATTATGGTACTTATCATCACTGGCTTTTATGACATTATGGTCCTCTCTTTCTCATTTCTATTTTATCAGAAGTTTGCTCTTTATTAATTTCATTTGCATGCAGAAAAATGTGTTTGAATGTTCTTGCAGAAAATATTTTTTTTCATTCACATATTTTATTGTATCTGATATTAGTAGATTAGGTGATTATTTTAAGGGATGACTTTAGTTAATTTTCCCTCTAAGGATTGGGTTGCTGTTTTGCATGATGTTTTCCCACAGTTGCTTTAAAAAATCAACACAAGAAATGTTTAGAACAAGACTTGAGAGCTACGTTTCCTAACTCTCATGGGCACAGTCACTACCAAGGCTCATGAATGCTTTAGGCTTTTTGTATCAAAGAAAGTAATGCTTACAAGGTAACAGGAGGGTGGACTGTGTTCTTGGGCACCTAACAGCAGCAAATTCTCTGGTCCACCACCAACTTCAGCAGTCACCTTACGGCTCTGAGGAGAGATGCAGGGGTGGGCGAGCCGAGGGCAAAGTGAGGCAGCAATGCAGCACTGCAGGCACATAAAGGCAGCATGTGTAGCAGCAGCAGTGCGGACAGGCACATTATGTTGAAGCAGGAACAACTTTATTTTGGCGAGCTCACTAGCTCTGCTTAACTCAGGCTACCAGTGAGGACTCGGAAATGACCCAATAAGTCGAGATGGCTCCCGCAGTCTCTGGTCCCAGCCACGTATGTATTGCAAGGTGGACAGGCAGGCAGAAGCCAGGCCTTGTAGTTCCCGGAGACTGGAGATTCACTGAGCCATTGAGAAGAGCAAGGGAGGAGTGTCAGTAAGCACGGGAAACCGAGTTGAGTGAGGAGAAGATGGGAAATGCTCCTCTGGGAAAGCAAGGCAACACATGTTTCACCTCTCTCTCCTCTGTGGCTGTATGACCCACCAAAAAAAGAAGAGCACACAGTTGATTGGTGCTATACTGCCACTGCCAATTGGCTATTGCATTGAGAGAGACATGGTCTTGCTTAACCAGGTTTTACGGTGTCCGGTTACATTGCAACCGGACACTGTACAACTGGGCTGTCCAGTTCAAAACCTGGCAGTTGGCCACCCTAGTTCCAGAGGAAGATGCTGCAGGGATGACACTGCAGTGCATCCTTTTTTGCAGATGGCATCATTTTAAGAAGATCAACAAAGAAACAAAACATCAGGAAGCCTGTATCCAGGTCTCTGGGCCAGGCCTAGATGATGGGACCAGACAGAGTTACCAACTGTCTAGATTTTCTCCAGACAGTACAGAATTTTAAGGTACTGTTCGGAAGCTAGACTTAGGATTACAATGTCCGGAAATTGTCTGGATTTTAATCCTCCAGTTGAGTGCAGCAATTATTTTCGCATTGGTAGCCTAATAGAGTTGTGGTTTAACTCCATAGCCAATGGTGGCACTATGTCTACAGAATGTTGCTTACATATGCATGCACACACCCCTCCCTACTGCAATCTCAGCCACAGACACCTACCCTTCTGCCTGTGGCCTAGGTTCAAGAAAAAGCTCAGCGGAGCTGCTGACACCTCGCCTTCTGTATACAAACAATGATAAAAGGCCCTGCAGGGCTGCTGGCACCTCCCATCCAGCCCGCAGACCAACAAAGATCCAGCACGGTGGCCAGCACCTATCTTCCCACAACAAAACAAGAAGAGGCCCCTTGGAGCTGCCGATTCATCACTTCTCATCGCAGCATAAGAAAGAAATGGGGCCACCAGTACCTCTCTTTCTGCTGCTGGGCAACAAAGAAGCCTCTGTGTGTGTGTGTGTGTGTGTGTGAGACAGAGAGAGAGAGGGAGTCAGTGAGTATGAGAGAGCCTGTGTGTATGTGTGTGAGAGGTAGAGAGAATCAGTGAGTGTGAGAGAGCTTGCACGAGAGCAATTAAGAGCCTGTGTGTGTGTGAGAGAGCCAGTGAGTGTGGGAGAGCCTGCGTGTGTATGTGAACGCCAGAGTTTGTTAGCATGTGCAAGTGAGAGAGTGAGCATGTAAGAGAGGGCTTATGAGTATGTGAGAGCCTGTGTGTTTGTGTGTGTGTCAGAGAGAGAGGGCATGTGCATAAGAGTGAACATATGTGAGAGACTGTGAGAGAGAAAGAATGAACATGTGTATTAGGGAGTGCATGTGTATGAGAGAAAGGATAACATGTGCAGCTCCCCCACCCCCACGAATCCATGACAATCTAAAGGTGATTGGAAATCAAAAGTTCCCAGGTATAGAGAGAAGGGATATTTTTTACCCATATTTGTTTGAATTATTGGACTTTATTTGATATGTCTGCTGTTTTGAAATATTGCTGTTTGCTAATATGAGTTATTAATTATTGAAAGATATTCTATTTAGCAGCTCTTTTGAAATATCTATGAACCATATTGAAATATGGTTTTACTATTAAGATGTTTTATTGTTTGTTTTGTGAGGAATGGTGATGTTTTTGTTTTTCTATTCTTGCACTATATACAGAATCTGGCTTGTTGCATTTTCCAGCTGTACGTTTCTATTTATACTTTATGGCCATTTTTTTCCATATTTGGTAAGGGTCTGTCTGTGTTCTACATGTGTGATCAAGATGAGGTATTCTGCTAGTGTGTAGTTTCTATGTATAGCAGCTTGGTTTGTTCTGTTTTCCCAAAAGTTGTATTGGTGTTATAGGGCCTGATATAATATTTGCAATGTTGTCTTTTCCGCAGATAAGCAGGCTGAATTAGCCATGCTGTCTGGGAGTGCCCCCTGGCAGCTTGAAGCAGAATTTCTCTTAGAAATTTAGAAATAAAACTTTTCTTGCTTGCTCCTGTGTGCCTGCGCGTTGGCTTCCCGTGCAATTGACTCTCTCCCTCAGTCTACTTTTTTCCCCGCAATGGTAACGGTCTTGGTTCTTCTTTCTCCTCAGGGTTTTTTTCTATTTTTCTCTTTCTCTCTCTTCTTTTCCCCACTCAAGTGAGCCCCCAAAGGCACTTTTCAGTGCCAACATGCTGCCAAAACCCTCCGGTTTCAAATTCTGTCAGTGTGGAAAAATAATTTCACTGACTATCGGGCATTCCCTCGGCTATATTTGTCTAGGCCCCGACCACGACCAAGGGTATGTCACCACTGTGGATGGATGTCTCCTGGAGCTCAGTGGCAATGAGCCGCAAAGATCGCTGCACTCAGGGACCCAGGTGAGGGCACTTCAGGTTCCTATGCCCCGAGCCAGACTCACTCGTCGCCGGGTAAACAAGCCCATAAGCCTTGTCACACTAAGTGGGCAAACTCACTAGAACCCAGTGGAAAGACTAAAAATGGGTCAAAAGTGCACAAAAAGCACTCTCACTCCAATTCCTCTACTGACTCACCGAAGCATCGTTGAAGCCTGAGTCCGTGTCGGTAGTGTCAACTAAGGTGCTGAAGTGTTGCCGAGACTCTGCGTCACTTGCGTCGACCGATGTGTCCAAACATCATCAGACACCAGCTGCGTTGGCCAACCATACTCGCCTGACACCGATGCACAAGCTGATGCATCACACAACGCACTCTCCGTCGACCCCCGCATCAAAAACCATTGGGGTGGATTTTCAAAGGCCCGCGCGCACCGGCGCGCCTATTTTGCATAGGCCGCCGGCGCGCGTAAAGCCCCGGGACGCGCGTAAGTCCCGGGGCTTTTGTAAGGGAGCGTGTCGGGGGCGGGGCCTACTGACGCGGCATTTCGGGAGCGGGCCGTGGCATTTCAGGGGCGGGCCCGGGGGCATAGCGCCCGCCCGGGGGCGTGGTCGAGGCCTCCGGACCAGCCCCCGGGACCGGAGGACGGAGCGGGGCTGCCGGCCGACGTGCGCAAAGTTAAGGGGAGGGTTAGATAGGGCCGGGGGGTGGGTTAGATAGGGGAAGGGAGGGGAAGGTGTGGGGAGGGCGAAGGAAAGTTCCCTCCGAGGCCGCTCCGAAATCGGAGCGGCCTCGGAGGGAACGGAGGCAGGCTGCGCGGCTCGGCGCGCGCAGGCTGCCGATTTTGCGCAGCCTTGCGCGCGCCGACCCCAGATTTTATAAGATACGCGCGGCTACGCGCGTATCTTATAAAATCAGGCGTACTTTTCAAAATCTGCCCCATTGGTTCTGCTCTGACGCATTCAGCACCGACTAAACAATCGACACACTTGACGCACGACATCAAAAAACTGACACACACGTTTTGGCAACACCATGATACTGATTCACTGATTCAGAGATAGAAATTATGGATTCATCAACAGAAGACACGATAGATACTCCACGCAATACGCCTTCTTCAGAATGCCCATCTGAACATGTGGATACTCCTCCCGCAAAACTGAAGAAAAAGGATTCAATTTCTGCCAGTAAAGCTTTACTTAAAGCAGCTTCGCAATCTCTCTCACAAATCACTGGTATTCTCCAAACTTTCTTTGATACTTTAGTATCTTCCCAAAATCTATCCCCTCCATCCAATTCATCGGGAGAAGACTTAGTTGAATTCATCCAATCACCTTCACCTGTTGTCCACACCAAAAAGAATGACTGCAAGGAATTTATGTGTCCAAACCCAGCACCAGGGGAAAATCCAACTCATTCCCCTCCATCTTTTCCAGAATCCTCCATAAGCATACCTTCAGATCCTCTGGAAGAATAAACGGAACCATCTTCACCACCAAAAGATCTTTCTTACCCCAAATTTAAAGTTGGTACTACATTAAATTTAGAAACAAAGAAACTCCTGGATCCAAGAGCGGAGGTCCATGGCCTATTAAAAATCTTCAGTGTGCCTACCGATCCAACAGCCTTGCTCTCACACTCAGTTTTGGATGTAGTTATGGATAAGGTTTGGGAGTCACCCTTCTCAGGTCCAATTACCTCAAGGAAAACAGACCTAAAATTCAGGATGCAAAAATCAAAGCACTATACTGTAACCAACTTATCACATGCATCTATTGTCATGGAATTAGCCATTAGTCTTTTATATACATTTGAAAAAATCATTCCCTTCCCTCAATTTTTCCCTCTCCTAAACATATTCTATGGCTACAAAATGGCACTTGATTTTTTATTTTGATATTTTTTTTGATCTAAGTAGACTCTTTATAATTTATTAACCTTTTATTTCATTTTATTACTATTATGAGATTTGTGTAATTTTTAAATTATTTTTTACTTTTATGTTTTCTACATTAATGTAAACCATTTTGACTAAACTTTGTAAAAGCGGTATAGAAACACTCTAAAATAAATAAATAAATATATAAACAAATAAATAGATAAATAAATAAATGAAAAAGGCTAGAAGATCAAGACTGTTCTCCAACACTCCACCAACTAAAGACAGCCAATATCTTGACGACTTTGGAAAGAAGGTTTTTCAGGGATCCATGCTCAATGCAAAAATCCAACAACATCAGTTTTTTGTTTTTTTTTAAATTTATTATTTATTGAAATTTTTTAACAATACAAAATTGCAAGATACACTTATTCAAATAAGCATATAATTCACAATACAAATCATAAAGAAAGATAAAGTGGTATCTCTATCAATGGAGCAATAACATATTATATATATATCCCAAAATAAAATTTAGAAGGACAGCATATCTACTTCTATATCTATCTCCTGCAGGATTCAGGTAGTCTTAACCTCTCTTTTACAATTGTTCAGAAACGTCTTCAGTTCTGATGGCTCATAAAAGACATAATTGTTTTTCTCATATTGAAGAGTACATTTACATGGATATCTTATTTTTATATTAATCCCAAAAGATCTTGCTTCTTGAATCATTCCAACAAATAATTTCCTACGAATTTGGGTTTCTTTCATTATGTCGGGGTAGATCCATATCTTCTGCCCAAAATATAGTTTATTTCGATTTCTCAAAAATAATCTTAACACAAGATCTCTATCTGTAGGGTTAACAAAGGATACTAGCAAGGTTCCTCTATACTCAATTTGCTCCTCACTTGGTGTTTCCAAGAAAGCTGTTAAATCAGCTTCTATATTTAAATTCAGATTTTGATCTTTTTCTTCTATTTGAGAAGTAGTTTTTGATGTTACCACAAAATAAACTTTAGTTGTCAAAGGTATTTTTTCTGCTGATATCAATAATATTTCCATTAAATATTTTCTAAGTTGTTCTTTTGGAGATATCATTTTTAAGGAGGGAAAGTTTAATATCCATAAGTTAAGATATCTCATCTTGTTTTCTATATTCTTTACTTTCCTTCTCAACATATTATCTGAACAGATTAAATTAGTTTGAACCTGTTGAACTGCATTTAATTGTTCTGTAACTTCATTTATCTTCCCTTCGCAATTATTAACCCCCGTTATCGAATCCGTTACTGTTTTCTGTACATTATTTACCACATTTGTTAGCATTGATATAGAACCTTCCAGCATAACTATTGCATTCCAGATAGTATCTAAAGATATTCTGTCTGGTTTTTTCAACTTTTGTAATGTGAGGTTACTACTTATCCCTCCCTCTCGGCATATCTCAGAAATCTTACTGATTTCTGATGCCGATGCTCCTTCACCCGCTTGTTCTTTCCCTCTAAGACCCTCCTCAGGTGTCTTAGGTATCTCATTCCCTTTTCCCTTTACCCCAAGCAACTCTTCTGAGTCCGTTCTTATTCCTACCTTTGGTGGAAAGTCCCAGACTGGTTCTTGAGGATTGGTATAGGATGGGGGTGAAGGAGTCTCAGGAGCTCCGGGGCTTAAAGATGGTTCTTCCAAGAGAGGAAGGCTATGCTCCTTAGCTAACCTCTCAGCGGAAACTCCCGGAGATGATGCTGCAGCTGGGTCAAAAAAATCATCAATCAATGGCTGTATAGGGGCAGGCACCGGTGGAGCAGAGGACTCCAATCGTAGCCTCCCCTTACGCTTAGTATGTGGCATTACTTATAAGAATATGCAATATGATGATATTTTAAACCAGCCTCTTCTAAGCACTATTATACACACCACTTTAAACAGAGGTTTCAAAGCCAAAAGTAAATAGAGCAATCCAATACCAAAGTATTACTTGAAGTCTGGAGCAAAGTCGGAGCAAAGTCGCGCGCGTGCTAAAGGCGCGCGCAGCTTCAGCAACACGCCAGCAGACGCGATGCGCCGCAGAGTCACCAGATTAAAAGTCTATCCGGTCCAGTGACGTCAGAGAGGGAGGGGTCAGGGGCGCCGTCGGGGCCGGGCTAGTGTCCTCACCCCCAGTAAGCCCTGGATAGTTCTCTCCTTTACTTGGCTTGGCTCGTCGACCTCGATTTGAGAAGAAAAGGGACCCGGTTTAAAAACCCCGCTGGTCCAGTGACGTCAGAGAGGGAGGAGTCAGGGGCGCCGTCGGGGCCGGGATAGCGTCCTCACCCCCGGTAAGCCCTGGATAGTTCTCTCCTTTACTTGGCTTGGCTCGTCGACCTCGATTTGAGAAGAAAAGGGACCCGGTTTAAAAACCCCACTGGTCCAGTGACGTCAGAGAGGGAGGAGTCAGGGGCGCCGTCGGGGCCGGGATAGCGTCCTCACCCCCGGTAGCCCTGGATAGTTCTCTCCTTTACTTGGCTTGGCTCGTCGACCTCGATTTGAGAAGAAAAGGGACCCGGTTTAAAAACCCCGCTGGTCCAGTGACGTCAGAGAGGGAGGAGTCAGGGGCGCCGTCGGGGCCGGGATAGCGTGCTCACCCCCGATAAGCCCTGGATAGTTCTCTCCTTTACTTGGCTTGGCTCGTCGACCTCCACATCAGTTTTATATTGTGCAGTATTTATAATACCTCTGTATTGCTCCATGGTGAGACCACACCTTGAATATTGTGTACAATTCTGATCACCGCATCTCAAAAAAGATAGAGTTGCGATGGAGAAGGTACAGAGAAGGGCAACCAAAATGATAAAGGGGATGGAACAGCTCCCCTATGAGGAAAGACTGAAGAGGTTAGGGCTGTTCAGCCTGGAGAAGAGACGGCTGAGGGGGGGATATGATAGAGATATTTAAGATTATGAGAGGTCTGAAACGAGTAGATGTGAATCGATTATTTACACTTTTAAATAATAGAAGGACTAGGGGGCATTCCATGAAGTTAGCAAGAAGCATATTTAAGACTAATCGGAGAAAAGTCTTTTTCACTCAGTGCACAATTAAGCTCTGGAATTTGTTGCCAGAGGATGTGGTTTGTGCAGTTAGTGTAGCTGGGTTCAAAAAAGGTTTGGATAAGTTCTTGGAGGAGAAGTCCATTAACTGCTATTAATCAAGTTTACTTAGGAAATAGCCACTGCTATTAATTGCATCAATAGCATGGGATCTTCTTAGTGTTTGGGTAATTGCCAGGTTCTTGTGGCCTGGTTTGACCTCTGTTGGAAACAGGATGCTGGGCTTGATGGGCCCTTGGTCTGACCCAGCATGGCAATTTCTTATGTTCTTATATGAGTGTCTGTAGAAAATAAAACCTGATGCTCCACAATTGGATGCTAAAATCCAGAGACAATGTATTTCAGATATGGAGGAAGCAATCTGTCATCTTCTCCAAACAGCTTATGAAGGTTTTAATACCTCGGCTAGGACTTCGGCTTCAGCCATTGTAGCCCGCAGGATAGCATGGCTTAGAGCAAGTGCAATTAGAGAAGATGTCCATGACAAGTTGGCAGACCTCCCATGTAAAGATGACACCCTATTTGGAGAAAAACTAAGAGAAACTGTAATGCAGCTAAAAGACCAAAGCATGGCATTGTCCTCTTTAACATCACCCCAGGAGCAAACAATGACAAGGTGTTATTACCCTCCATATAGGAGACCTTTTTATCCTAGACACCGGCACAGACCATATGATTTTTACAAGCCTCCACCATATCAGCCAAGATTTCAATCAGCTGTACTCCCATCTCGGGGTAGGAACAGATCCCAGAGAACAGCTAAACAATCACAACAAGTGGTTCTAAAACCCCAGCAGTCTTTTTGAACCAATCCAGGCCACAGCTACAAATACCCATGGGAGGCTGTCTCCAAGCATTTTTTCAACAGTGGACCAGAATCACAACAGATTGCTGGGTCTTAAGTATAATAAAAAATGGTTACTAACTAAGTTCTGCACAGTGCCATTACTACCGCACTTAATCCCGAACAAGCAGAAATCAGAGGAAGTTCAAATCTTACTACAAGAAGTTCAGTCGCTACTCAAACAACATGAGAGTCAAGTTTTACCACCTCATCAGCAGTATGGGGATTCTATTTCCAATACTTCTCATCCCCAAGAAATCTGGAGGCATACTTCCAATCCTGGATCTCTGGTCACTAAACCAATTCATCCTATGGTAAAAGTTGAAAATGTCATCTCTGAAAACCATTTTGCCCTTTCTTCAACCCAATGATTGGATGTGCTTTCTGGACCTCAAAGATGCATATACTCACATACCAATACACCCAACGTCCTGGCATTACCTTTGTTTTCAGGTCAATGCCAAGCATTATCAATGCAAAGTCCTCCCATTTGGCCTCTCCTCAGCACCCAGGGTATTTACCAAATGTTTAGCAGTAGCCGTGGCCTACCTTCGAAAGCAGGGAATAAAACTGTTCCCTTATCTAGATGACTGGCTAATTGTAGCAAAAAGCCCAGAAATTCTAAAATCTCATCAAATTCAAACTATTACTTGCTTAGAAGGGCTAGGTTTCTTAGTAAATTACGAAAAATCCAATCTCGTTCCATCACAGACTCTTCAGTTCATAGGAGCAATATTAAACACACACATCTGCAAAACCTTTCTTCCATGTGACAGAATTTGCATATTTTGAGAACTGGCATCATCCCTAAAACTTCTTTCACAACCCACAGCCCATCAAGTTGTAAATGTTTTAGGACACATGGCCGCAGCTATGTGCGTAGTACCCCACACTCGCCTCCACATGCGATGATTACAGTGGGGGCTAAAATCTCAATGGACACAGCCCTTACACCTTATGTCATGATGACTGACCCTAACAAAACCAATGTTAGAAGATCTGAACTGGTGGCTAAGTCCCGGAATACTACAGTCAGGTGCTCCGTTTTGGAACCTGAATCACCAAATAGTTATGATCACAGATGCCTCAACAAAGGGATGGGGAGCACATGTGCTACATTTCAAAAAACAAGGTTTCTGGTCCTCTGGGGAAAGATCCCTACAGATCAATCTATTAGAACTAGGTGCCATTCGATTAGCAATTCAAACATTCTCCCATATTCTTCAAAACAAGATAGTCATGGTATTTACAGACAACTGAGTAGCAATGTTCTATATAAACAAGGAAAGAGGGTCAGGTTCAAGATTCTATGCAGAGAAGCTATATTAACACTGAAATGGGCCCTAACACATTCCATACGTCTTCAGGCCACATCTCTTCCGGGAATAACAAACATGACGGCAGACCGCCTCAGCAGAATATTTCACCCTCATGAAGTAGCCCTATCACTTTTCCAACAATGGGGTCTTCCACAAATAGATCTTTTTGCAATTGAGCAAAACACAAAACTGCAAAATTTCTGCTCCCTATACTCAAGCAGACGTTGGATATTACAAGATGCCTTTTTACTCAAATGGTCAGCCAGACTGCTGTATGCCTTTCTGCCAATCCCATTGCTATCTTGAGTAATACAGAAATGCATAGCAGACACATCAGATCTCATCCTAATCTTGGCCGAGACAACCATGGTATGCGTACCTTATATACCTTTCCATACAGCCAGCAATTCTTCTACCACAAAGACCAGAGCAGTGATCCCTTGTCTTGCAATAGCAGGATGAGATCTGATGCGTCTGCTATGCATTTTTGTATTACTCAAGATAGCAATGGGATTGGCAGAAAGGCATGGGTATTAGGTGCCCTAGGCAAAGCTTACAGCCTTGCAACCCCCCCCCCCCCACACACACACACACACAGAGCTAAAATTATGTAATTATAATAAATTTAACATGGAAAATGACATTCAAAGTACAGTCTTATGAGGTAAAAATATGACTTTCAGCATGCATATTATATTTACATTCACTGCTATGGTGCCAAACAGAAAACCTTGCAAACAAGACACTTGAAACCCATGTGGTATTAGGCCTATTGTAACATATGTTGGCCATTGGAAAGCCATGAGTAAACTGAATTACAATCACAATCTAGTAAACCTCCTAAACCAAAACAGCACTACCTGCAAGTATGCAAACAGTAAAAACCCTACCTAAGAAAAAGGCAAATTTGCTTACTGTAAACGGTGTTTTCCGTGGATAGCAGGATGAATTAGCCATGCTGTCTGGGAGCGCCCCCTGGTGGCCTGGAGCGGAACTTCTCTTAGAATGTTAGAAATAAAACTTTTCTTGCTCGCTCCTGTGCGTATGCACGGTGGCTTTCCGCATGACTGACTCTCTCCCTCAGTCAATAAGAAAGGAAAGGACAGGAGCGAAGAGAAGAGTTTGATGTGGAATGCAGTGAAAAAAAAAACTGTCCAGGGAGGTGGGTGAAATGCATGGCTAATTCATCCTGCTATCCATGGAAAACACCGTTTACAGTAAGCAAACTTGCCTTTTTCGCAGATAAGCAGGCTGAATTAGCCATGTTGTCTGGGAATCCCTAGTTGTGATAGACGAAGCCTAGGATACCTTTATTAAATTTGTGCAATCTTGTGGAGTGTGGGCAAATTTTGGTTTTTTTTTACTAGTTTGTTGCGTGATGTAGAATTTCGTGTCCCATCAATGCATCAGACTTTATATGGTGTGGAAGTAGTAATGGGACTTAAAGGTATGCAGGGAAGACCATGTTGCTGCTTTGCAAATATCTTCAACAGGAACTTGTCGAAGGTATGCTATCGAAGTAGACATTGCCCTTATCTGGTGAACTTTGGGAGTTGAAGCTAGTTTTTGAGGCTTTACCAAATAACAGAAGATAATGCATGTGTAAACTAGCTTGAAAGTGTTTGCTTTGAAATTGGTAATCTTGGTGAGTTTGGGTTTAAAGATAGAAATAGTTGAAAGTGTCTTGCTGGATGGTTGGTCCTTTGTTTGTAATAGGCCAGTACCCTCTTACAATCCAGCATGTGCAGTAAGGTCTACCGACTTTGAATGTGGTTTTGGAAAAAAGGTAGGTAGTGTGATTGTTTGGTTTAGATGGAACGCTGAAACTACTTTTGGAAAGAAGGATGGATGAGTGCATAAGGTCACCTTGTCATAGTGGAACTGGAGGTAAGGGGATAATGGACTAGTGCTTGAAGTTTGCTGACTCGCCGAGCTGAGGTTATTGCTATTAAAAACAATACATTCCAAGTGAGAAATTTTAACTCTGAAGTTTGCATTGGTTCAAATGGTGGGAGCATTAATGCTTCCAAGACAATATTCAAGTCCCAAGGTATGGCAGGTTTCGTTATAGGAGGCCTGAGTTTTAAGGTTCCTTTCATGAAGCGAGTTACGAATGAGTGAGTGGATATATATGTTCCTTAAAATGAAGGATGATACGCTGCTATGGCGCTAAGATGTACTCTTATGGAAGAACTGCAAGTCCGGAAGTATACAATATATGTAGGTATTCAAGTATTGTTCCTGTGAAGAATGAAAGGGATTAAGGTCCAATGATGCACACCAGTGGTGAAATCTCTTCCATTTCGTTGCATAGGTTTTCCTGGTGGATAACTTTCTGGAGGAGATTAGAATTTCTTTAATCTCTGGAAGAATCTAGAGATGGGTCAGTATTTCCCTTTCAATCTTCATGCTGTCAGGTGAAGAGTCCTGCATGTCATATTTTTACCTCATAAGACTGTACTTTGAATGTCATTTTCCATGTTAAATTTATTATAATTGCATAATTTTTAACTGTGTGTGTGTGGCGGGGTGGGGGGTGGGAGGATGCACGGCTGTAAGCTTTGCCTAGGGCACCTAATACCCTTGCACCAACCCCTTGATGGCAGTGGTGGGTAACGGGGTATGATAGGTGAAAAAGACAAGATAGTGGTGGGAAGTTGGTGTTGGGTTGCATGTGGGAATATGTATGCTCACCTACCCAAAGCAGAGGAATCTCAACTGTGCATACTGGATGGACCAGTTTGGGCTTTATCTGCCATCATCTATATCTTACTATGAGACTGATCACTGGCTGAAAGGATAATCAACATTAATAGGGCAAAATGGATTTCATGAGTTATTAGAAAGTTTGTTTGACCTGATAAATGACAAGTATTTGTGATTTTTCTTCAAATCGAATACATGTTTTCCTAATGGTGGAGGTAGCATCTGCTAAGTAATTGTAGTTTTCTTGACTATTCTAATGGAATGTTATTGGTATTTTTATATTTGGGATCATTTGTTGTTCTTTGCTTTTTGCACATTTTTTAGCAATAAGGCAAGTAGAAACAATTTCAAATAAATAGTTGTGTGAAAGGACAAAGATGAAAATTTTACTCCTTGTGTTAAGTGTTCAGAATTTTCATAGTTGAATGTTGGCAACCCTCACCAGGCAAAAGGCTAGGCTGTGGCTTCAACGATAGGACCAGGCTTTGGGCCAGCTCCTAGTGTCAGGACTAGGTCTAGGTCTTAGGGATGGTATCAGACCAGGTTTTTTTTTAATGCACAAATACAAAAATACCTGACAATTTTTGGATACTTTTGTAGGAGGCTAATTTTGGTTCATTTCATTCAGAACAAACCAAAAATGGTCTCGTTTGTTGCCTTTTACACATTTGTTTTAAATGAACGCACATCCCTACTTGGCATTTGAGGCAACAATCACAGATATCACTGTGTAGCTGCAAGTATTGGCAGTTGCAAGAAGTCGGCGCTGTCTACAGTTCAGAGTTCCTCTCAGGCTTTGTGGATTGCAAATTAAAATCCACAGATATCAGAATCCCTAGTTTTGGTGCTCTTTGGTAGTATTCCTGGAGGAATACTGAATCAAAACTTTAAAATACTACATCCTTGAGAAATAATAAAGTTGATATGCCAAGGCATTAATTCAGATAACTTTTGAATACAGTCACCATTTATTTGGATACATTTTATCTGGATAAGTCATTTCCCAGATAAAATTTATCTGGTTAAGTGGAGGGTATTCCCGGGTCAGAGGTGAGTTAGTTGAATAATTTGTCAGGCTAACTCCAGTATTTGGAATTAGCTGAATAGATTATTCAGCTAATTCTAGACATTGGTCATGGACCTCGGTGTCTTCCTAGACCAGCAACTTAGTATGAAACCGTACATCAACTCCATTCTCAAAACAGGATTTTTTAAGCTCAATGTACTCAAGAAACTCAGACCCCTACTGTACACCCAGGATTTCCGCACAGTAATACAAGCCACCATAACCTCCAAACTAGATTACTGCAACACACTCCTCCTAGGGCTCCCCCTCTCTACCATAAAACCTTTACAAATGTTGCAAAATGCGTCAGCAAGACTCATCATAAAAACACACGTAAATTCGAAAACATTACCCCCATCCTCAAAGACCTTCACTGGCTCTCCGTTCTCTCTCGCATTCACTACAAAACCCTGACCATAATACACAAATCCATACACGCCCACAACTCCAATTGGCTCGACATCCCCTTCAATTCCCCACAGTCCACCCGTCCCACCAGATCCACCAACATGGGCACACTACATGTTCCCTCTCTGAAAACAGCCCACCTCTCTTCCACTCGAGATCGTGCCCTCTCTATTGCAGGCCCCTCTCTTTGGAACTCCCTCCCTGTACACATGCGCCTCGAACCATGTTTACTCAAATTTAAAAAGAAACTAAAAACGCTACTATTCAAACAAGCCTATCCAGAATAGATCCCCCATCCACCCCATCCCTGCACTGCCTTATGGTGATCACAACCCTTAAGGAAACTAATTATCTTGTTAACTTATGCTTGTTCCTGTTATGTTAATCTCTCTTTCCACGCTGCTCCTTGTTATCCCCCTCCCAGTTCGCTTCCCCTGTTAACATGTATTTTCAAGCCTTTTTGTTCAAATGTAAACCGGTATGATGTCCCCACTAATACCGGTATATAAAAGTTTCTAAATAAATAAAATAAATAAATTGGTAACAGCAGGGTTAAAGTTATCTGGGAACTTATTCCCAGATAATTTTAACATTAACCGGCTACCTTATATTCATAGCCAATTAAATAGCATGCACAGTTTAAAAAACAAAAACACGAGCGAATCTGCCGATCTGATCCCCCACCCATTCCAGTAAAACAAAAGTAAGCCCTATCAGTTCATCCCCTTCCCCCCCCCCCCCCCCAACACCTAAAACTGTTTCCAAAATGTAGCAGGCCTATAGGCCCAAAAAGCTTCCCCCCTGAAATTGAAAAAAGAAAAATTAATAGTTGCCCTCTCCAGATGCCCCCACTCCCTCCTCCTCTCTGCTTCCTGTAAACCCAATCCCAACCCTTCCACCCCACCTGGACCCCCCTTAAACTCCTAATTGTTGCTGGCGGCCCCACAAGATCATCCATTTTCCACCATTTCCAATTAGAAGATTGTTGTGAGCTCCCAATGACAAGAAGGGGTTTTGTGGGGTGGTGTGGGAGGTTTTGAGTTGAATGTACAGGGAGGGAGTGGGGAGCAGTCTTCTGTGTTTTACTGGGGTAGGGGATAGGCTGAGAGGCCTGTTTGTTTATTTTTCAAACTGTGCAACACTACTTAACTGGCTATATTCTTTGAATATAGCCGGTTAAGGCTGAATCTGGGAACATGCTCTCAGAAACTTTGAAATGTAACCAGCCGTATTCAGACATAGCCGGTTTATCCCACTGAATATCCCTGATAACTTAGGTGGAGAAGTCATTCATTTTTATGCTTTTTTGAATATTGACCTCATTGTTTTTCTTGTAGCAATTCATAATTATTTATTTATTATTTTTATATACCAACATTTGATCTCAATTGAGATATCACACCAGTTTACATTCAGGTACTGTAGGTATTTCTCTATCCCCAGATAGGTGAGGCAGTGGAGGGTAAAGTCACTTGCCCAAGGTCTCAAGGAGTGACAGCAGACTTGAACCCTGGTCTTCTCGTTCATAGTCCACTGCTCTAACCACTAGGCTAGTCCTCTTCCCGATTGTGCTTATTATTGTGTTCTTTTTGTAGAGTGAAATATATAGAATTTTAAAATAGGTACAAAAATGTTAAATTGTTTTTGCACCAAGTTCTCCCCAAGATTAATTAATACAGTTTGTGAAAAAAAATAATGAAAGCATGCATTTGTGTAGTTCTTAACAAACAAGAGTTTGGAAACTTTCAGAACTGTGAATCTCCATTTCTTCATTTGTGAAATTCAGAATACGTGAACCAAAAAGAGTAAACAGTTACAACTCTAATAGTTTGGAACAATGCTTTAAAATTGTTTGCATACACAGGCTTCTATTGTGCAAAATTTAAAGGTATGCAAAAGATTATGCACAGGAGTACATTTTCATGGAAATGGCTAAATATCAATATTTTTGGGGCTATGAGAAAAAAGTGCTGCAAGCTTAATATCACCAGATATTCCGCTACTTGCAGAACAGGAGCTAGGTAGGGGCTGGGGGGGTGGGGAGTGTATTTCCACTTCTGAGGAGCTCAGTCATTTTCTCTAATGTCTTCTTGTTGACTTAAGAAAACATTTTGAATAGAATTTCATGTTCCCCTTGGTGCGGTTTAACAGGTATCTAAGCCCTTCAAGTACAAAAATATTATTACTTGCTTTTATAAACTGCAGAGATTGCAAAGGCTTTCTCAAACCAGCTGTTTCTTGCTTTTTATCACTTCCCCACCGCTAAGCAGAACAGGTCACTGTCGCCAAGACTGCCTGTGGAGTGGTGATAACAGATTAGATATTGTAAATGTTTGGCCTAAACTGGAAGCCATGGAAACTTTTTATTTTTTTTTCTCGGTTGCCACCAATTCAAATAATTAGCAAATGCTTTTAAATGTTTGCATCACCCTTCTTTGAGAAGTTTTTAAAAGATTGAGGAAAGTTATCTTTAGATTGCAAGACAAAACACTGAGTAGAAAAACAGAGATGGGGGGGGGGGGGGGGGGGGGGGAAAGAGAGAGGCTTGAGAAGCCCAGAAGCTGGAGCCACAGGAACCTTGCTCCCCGGATCAACATATGTGGTGACGAATGACAAATTTATTTTTCTACAAAGTTTGTGTATATGTAAAACTGCTGAAGTGCATCAAGATGTCAAGTGCTTTTTGTGACCACCCAAGTTGCCTTGAAAGATAACCAGATGAAAGCATAACTTTAGCGTTGGACGGAGAGCCGTGTGCTTTGCAAGAAAAGAGTATACTGCATGCCTTGTAGCATCAGCTGGAGAAGGGGTTGTTTCTGAAAGTGGCTTATCGAAATTGTATTATCTGTAGGTGAAATCACTGCAAATAGATTATTTATTTGCTTAAACCAGTGATCTCTCTTAGACCTGAAGATAGCTGATTCATTCTTGACAGGAAAGCATCCAGAGATTTTATAAAGTTCTCGCCAAAACAACAAAATCTTAAACTCAGATTTCCAAAAGCTTTAGCTTACTTGTTTTCTGTAATCTGTGTAGTCCTGGCCTGGTCCAGGGGTTTCCACAGTTGTTCCGAGGTTTTGCAAGTTTGCAGCAAGCGCTGCTGAAAAAACAGTTGCATTTTTCACTACTGGGATTGCCTGACTGGAACTGGAATGGGGGAAAGCGTGGGAACTGGTTTTTCAAAAGATAACACCATAAATCCTCCCACAGCTTTGTTTCCATCTGCAGAAACCTTCAGGGTACAGCACGTGGGTCTAACAGGAGGATATAGAATTTATGTGTGTGTCAACAGGAAATCCCCCTCCACTGTATATCCTGTATTACCCTATCACATCAATCAGAGCTAAAATGTTTGTAAATTCTATTTTTATTGAAAGTTTCGTGTTTACAAACCATATAAAAATAGTAGCTCCCAACAATATGGCAGAACTGATCTATCCTTTTTCTGTTTACCTTCAACTTTAAACCTCTAACAATCCCTGTGTGGGTTTCCCCTTTAACTCTTTCAGTGACCTCTGCTTTTGTAGAATTGTATTAACCTCTGGCTCAGCATCATCTTCCTGCAGCACAATGTCTCTAGGATGGGAGTTGTTATTTTGGGGTATGATGGAAAGGAAACATCTCTGAGCTCACATTTGCTTCCGCTTTTTGGCCACTTCTTGATCTTGAAGTAAACTTTTTCTCATGTATATCAGTAACATTTTTTTACTTCATCTTTTGTTACATTAGTTAAGTTTTTTGTGCCCTTATCCCTTCTATCTAATTGCAAATACCTCAACTTTTTTCTACTCCATCCTTAATAAATGTGATATTTTAGTGGCATTTGCAAATTCTCAAGTTTTCTGCTTCTTGTATATACAAAATACTGCCTTACTTAGGCTTAAGTATTACCCTTAACAGAAACATGGGAGTAACCTGCACAGAGCAGCATCTACTTCCCTTAACAGAAACATGGGGGTAACCTGCATGGAGTGACAGTTACCATCATATGAAACTTGCTGGGCAGACTGGATGGACCATTTGGCCTTTTTCTGCAGTCCATACTATGTTTCTCACAGGACAATACTATG